>NC_079208.1:56879632-56983978 GCF_026745355.1 Beta vulgaris subsp. vulgaris | reverse complement strand
TAATTTGGTACCATTGATATAAATAGAAAAATGGGCCTTAATATGGGTCCAGGGGGTTAGTTAACTAGGTATATTACTTAATTAAGCCTTTTCTACCTAACCAAGTGTCCCATGTGAGAATATAAAGGTAAAATGAATACAATGCGTAGATGGTGCACCAAGGTGTAGGATGAGCATCCTGCACCTTGTCCAAAACGCAAGGCAAGAAGAATAAAACGCACAATTCAACATGCAAAAAGTAATTGATTTGACAGCCAATGTACATTCCCTTACATCCAATGTACAAATCGAAAATCCAAAAAGTAAATGATTTGACATTACTGTTCACCATTTAATAACTGATTTGATGTCCCCCATATACTGTTCACCACTTCTTCTTTCCACACTCAACCTCCTTGTACATTCTTGGCTTCGTGTTGTTCATTAACAAAATCAAAATGTACAATACAGCCCCCAGCTGAAAGTAACCAATTCCTGAAGCTGATGTCAAGTGAGTAATTTGCAATCTTTGTACACTAGGTGTGTTGATGTTTGTTCACTAATGAAATTCAATATGTACAATTACAGTCTCATACCGAAATTCACCACTTCTCTCTTTTCCACACTCAACCTCCTTGTACATCCTTGGCTTCATGGTTGTTCATTAATAAAATCAAAATGTACAATGACAATCCCCCAGCTGAAAGTAACCCAATTCATGAAGTTGATGTCAAGTGAGTAATTTGCAATCTTTGTACACTGGTGTGTTGATGTTTTTCAGTAATGAAATTCAATATGTACAATTACAGTCCCATACCGAAATATGTCAAGTGAGTAATTTCCATTCTTTGTACACTGGTGTTGATGTTTGTTCACTAATGAAATTCAATATGTACAATTACATTCTCAAACCGAAATTCAATAAAATCACAATGTACATTGATGGTCATTGCTTTGATCACTGAAAATCCCTAAATGTACACTCGTAGATTATTGTACACCAAACCATATGCATTTGTACATTAAAAAAATTGTTTCACGTGATGAGAGAGAAAGAGCTGGCCCACTTTCAAAAATATTGCCAAAAATCAGCCACATGGGCAAGGTGTAGGATGCTCATCCTACACCTCGGTGCAGGATCTAATTTGCGAAATGAATAAGCTTGGCTTACAATACCTAAAATACCCACGCTTTTTATATTTATTAATAATAAGTAAAAATAAGTTTCGAAATACTTGAAAAGGTTTCAAATAAGAAGAAATTTTATGGATGATAAAGTCCACAAAAAACAATAAACAACTAAATTTTAGGAATGTTTTCAAATATGTTAAAGTCGTATTAAGAAATGCATTCTAGGATCATAGGAGATCATTTGAAGTCGTATCTATGCATTGAAATTGGCATATGGTGGCCTTTAAAACTACTTTGGGGTAAATTAGAAAGATGCAAAATAGGTTATATAAAACATTTCAAGACCATGTAGAGGGTCCTAGTCCCTTACCACTTAGAAAGTCAATCCAAGACATCTTGATGTTCTCAAGAGGATCCTTAATACTACCTCCGTTCTTTTTTAGTTGCAACGTTTGACAAATTGCACTATTCATGTTCTCTTATTTGACCACATTTATTGATTTATATGTTAAACAAAATATAGTCATGTGGGGTCTTGTTTGATTCGTTTCGATGTAAGCTTTCATAATATCGAATTTTTATAATTTTTACTTACATACAATTAGAGATAAAACGATTTGAAATTATACATTGGCAAGCGTGAAAGTCAAAATGTTGCAA
The DNA here is from genome assembly GCF_026745355.1 of Beta vulgaris subsp. vulgaris. NCBI lineage: Eukaryota > Viridiplantae > Streptophyta > Magnoliopsida > Caryophyllales > Amaranthaceae > Beta > Beta vulgaris. The sequence goes on along the minus strand of NC_079208.1, from coordinate 56,982,208 downwards.
CTAAATAAAAACAGAGGTAGTATATATTGTCAAGCCTAGAAAAATAAGAAATTGTCGCTGAAAGCACGAAATAGCTAATATGAACGTATTATATACTTGCTTTTCGGCATTTTCGGGGTCCTAGAAACAGACCATATTGGATGCAACCTAGGGTCATCAAAGGACATTTGAGAGCTAATAATCCGAGCATACGAACGAGCATGTGGTGGCCTTAAATTGCAATATACAGGGTCTCAATCACATCATAAATCATCCCAATGTTGTCGAGGAGGTCCCACACATATAGTAATATGTCCAAACTGGTAAATGTCTAGAATCGTCGCAAAAAATACGAATTTAAATGTTATAAATCACGCTTGCGAACATTTTTTTCGCAGATCCTAGGTCACAGACCCCATGGGTTGCATATTAGGGGAATTATAAACCATTTTCAGTGATATCCATGCCTAAATATGGGCATATGGTGAACTCGCTCGGTAGGTATATTGAGGTATTCGATAGGTATATTTAGGCTATGTTTAGTTCACCTGAAATTTTTTGATCTGAACTTATCTGATCTGAACTTATTTTTTCTGATCTGATCTGATCTAATTACAAGATCTATCTTCTTAGATATTTCTTAATATATAAGAAAAAATATAGTCATGTGGTCTTGTTTGATTGTTCAATGATACTTTATTAATATTCAATTATTATAATTTTACTAATATGTAACGAATATAATGATTTTTAAATATAAGCATGATCTGATCTGAACTTATTTTTTCTGATCTGATCTGATCTGATTAGATCTGAAATAAGCAAAAATAAGGTGAACTGAACATAGCCTTAGGCTCAACAATATCATAATTATTATACTGTTATTTATTATTATTTGTTTTTGTTGTTGTTGAGTTTAGGTTGAGTTAAACTGAATTCATTCGAGTTGGAGCCAACTAAGCTGACCTGAAATTAAGTCTGAAAAAACAGGGTGTTAGATCCCTTATAACGTAACCTAAAAAAAGGTAATTTTGTTACATGATTGATATAGTCCCTTTGTTCTTTAAGGGTTTCCGTATAACTGTAGCAACTAGCAACATAAACCAACGTAACAGAGAGAGTGTCGGCAAGTGAATCCTATTTATGTATTTATTTATGTAGGAGAGAGAATGCGATTGTGAGCTATAATTGTAAAACGCGGGTCTAACAAATGAGGTGAAAGTAGTGCGAAAATGGGACAAAACTTCACCAAGTACAAAAATAAAGTAAATAAGAAGATCTATATAGATTCTCTTTTGTCGATAGACTATTATTTTAAGGGAGAAAATTGGAAATCTTTCTTGCAATGGGTGAAACTCAATCCTAAAACCTTTGAGATCGAAGATGGTGTCAATACCACTAGGTCATCACTTACTACTTGAAGATCTTTATAAAATGCATTGCACTCAAACAAAGCGTAAAAAGACTTTCACAAAACAGATTGAGTATAAATGTATAATACAAATTATTTAACTTTAAAGTAAGGTGAATATCCATTATAAGTGAGGTGAGGGGGAAGAGGGAATTTAAGAATCCCATTTTACAGGGAGCAATAATCGAATCATTGTCACAAAGGTAGAAGAATGGCCTCCAATCAGCTAAGATCCTTTTCTTTTAGACTTATTTTCAGTTCAATTCAGTTTCACTTAAGTTTAGTTCAGTTTACTTTATCTTTACAATTTAATTTATCTCAATTCAATGCAGTTCAGTTCAGTTCAATATAATTTCTCTTAATCTAATAGAAGAGGCCCTACGCTAACCTTGATTCTTATAATACAAATACTGAAGTGACCTTATACTTTTTGTTTTTAGGGGAAAATACTCTTAAACTTTACGTAAAGTAGTATTAGTGATGGGACAAAAAAGGGTAGAATGGGGAGAAAGGGGGGACAGAATTTGGTTCCCAGGCAATTTGAGCAATGAGAGTAATTGAGTAGACAAAGTAGGGCGGTTTGCTGCGGGGTCGACCGCTAGACGTGTCGAGTAGTAATGGGTAAAATAGAGAAACAAAAAACGCTTTAAAAAATGGACAAAATAACACAAAACATAATTTTTTTAAATCAAAAAAAATGGTGAGGCATATTAGTAAGAAACATCCATATTCGCCAAGGCTAAAACACCTTGCGGAAAATCTTCAACAAAAATTGTTCCACATTAGAAGGGCACAAACGAGCAATAAAATGAGCAACAATATTGCCTCCCCGTTTAACATGAGTAATAGTGAAAGCAGCTAAACTATCTCCCATAAGCCAGATGTCTTTCACAATGAGGTCCAGCGTAGAGCGTCCACCCCTTTTCAAAGCAACGGCCTTCGATATCAAAAATCACCTTGTAAAACATAAAATTTGGAGAAATCACTTTATATATCTTTTTTACAAAAACAAACCTTGAACAAAAAATTTCTTGCGAGATTAAACCTTATGTCTTGTTTTGATCATTGATCCAAGATTCCAACATTGATCATATCATGGATTTTGTTAGGTTTAAAAACACACTTGCTTTGCACATGACATGATGAATGTCATAACCTTGGAGGCTTGGATCAATGATCGGAATAAGGTATAAGATTTGTTATAGTAAATAATATTTTGTTTAAGGTTTGTTTTCGAAATAAAATACAAAATAGTTCCCCACAAATTTTATATTTTATAAAATAATTTTTGACAAAAAAACCTAAAACATACTCACAAATCACAATTCTTCTTCTTTATTTTTTTTTTTGACCAATTGACGGTAACATAAACCTACAAAATTAACAGTGGGAGTAGTTGCGTAGTTGGTCACATCACAAGACTAATTAAGTAATTATAGGGGACCGCTTTCGTGTTCAATCGGTTAAAGGTTAGAAATACTCAATTACTACGTCGGTTTCCTTTCAATGGTTATAGTTGGTTCAAGGTCAACAAATTTACTATTCTCTCTATTTTAAGATATAGTTCGGTTTTTATTCTGGAAGTCAAATCTTAAAAACTTTGATCAATTATTTTTATCATTGTATATGAAAAAACATATTCATGTGGGATCTTATTATATTCATCTCAATATGTACATTTATAATATTACTAATATGAAATAGAAAATATCGTAGATCAAAGATACACCTTAAATACTGTGCAAAATTAACAGGAATTATATTTTGGGATGGAGATAGTACATCCTAATCTTTTGGTTACTAATTTTATAATATATAGATAGCACAATGTTAAAGGTTAATTTATTTAATAATATATAAGTGAAAATTTATATAAAAGACCTATTGTATAAAAATATTTACATTATTAATTTATGATGTATATATTGAAAAAATAGGCAATTAAAGTTACCACATAAGATAAAAGTTTGTTTTAATAACTTATTTTAGCTGAACTTAATGCATTATTGCTGAAATGAACTCTTCTTTTTTTAACTAGAATTATTTAACCTGAAGTTATTTTTGTTAAACTTAACATATTTGTTTTGTCGAGCTTATCTTATTTTTTTGTTTGATTTTAACTTATTTTGGCTAAATTTAACTTATATTTAACTGTAACTTATTGTAGCTGAACTGAACTTAATTTTGCCGAATTTAACTTTCTAGCTTTTTGTTGAAATTATCTTATTTGATGAAGTTAACTTTTTTTTGCTACCACTTAACAAAGACAAAATGTTGTAAAGTAGATATTTGAGGAAAGTATAATAAATTTATTGAGATGACAATTTTAAGATCTATTCTCTTCAACTTATTTTAGATTTATTCTGAATTTTTCTCAACTTCTGAACTTTCCTTATTTTTTTTCAAAAAAAAAAAAGCAACAAAAAAGAACATGCCAAAATAAAAAGGAAATTATCTTTCTCCCTCTATTTTTTTCTTTAATCTTTCTCGCTTGAAATCTTGACACTATTCATATTTAAAGAGAATCTTCTCAATTTTTTTCTCAATTTTTTAAAATTTATAAGAAAAAATATACTAGTCATATGGGGTCTTGTTTGATTCGCTCAATTAGTACTTTATTAATATTTTCGTCATAATTTTTACTAATATATAATAAAAGATATCTATACAAATATATTAAAAGGCGTGCGAAAACAAGAAACTCACGTGGTGCTCTCCCTAGGGAATTTTAGTTCATCTAATCTATGTACAATAAAAAAATTAAGAAATTGCAAAGTATAGGGTTTGATCCCGAGACCTCAAGTACATATACTAAAGTTTTAACCATTAGGCTAACTTGTATGTTGTATTTAGTGTTATTATCATAAAGTATTATATTAATAAATGAATTTTTTTCTTACCCCGAGCATAACCCGGACCTAATAACTAGTTTAAGTCAAAACACGTGTATGACAGACGCGCATAAAAAAGTGAAAAGGGTAAAAAAAAGGGAGATAATACTTCCTAAATCTCTCAAAATATTTCCCATTTCCTTTGACCTTTTGGGTACAAAAATTAGGCCATCATCATTGCTAAAAGGTTGTCCAGATTTTTTGATTCATCTCTTCCTTTCTCCACCTCTATTTCAAGTAACTTTACTCCATATCCTCATATACTCAATCCTCCCCAATAATTTGTTACCAGCCCATAAATCACAATGCGAGGTTGCTCTGAAGTTTCTCGCTCTCTCCTACTTTCAAACCTCACAAAGGCCAAAAATATTAGAACCTACACAAAGTCTCACAAGCCACATGCCATCCTCTGTCCCATTTGGCCATCTATCAAGCAAAAGTAGTCGTAAATTACTTCCTCCGTTTTATTTTAATTACTCACTTCACTTTGTGGAGAACTAAAGAAGAAGTACAAAAATATGAGAAAAAAACTCAAAAGGTGGAGAGAGAAACTAAAAAGTGAGAGAGAGAGGGGGAAACAAATAAGTGGATTAAAATATTAAAAACTGAATGACATATGTGGAAAAGGAGGAGAAAGTACATGTAATATGTTACCACAAATAGAAAAAGCAAGAGTGTGTAAATTAAAAAGAAATGGACTAAAAAGGAAAGTGTGTAGATTAAAAAAGAATAGAGGGAGTACAAAAAAGATGACTATTCTCTTCCCCCTCATTTGAGAAACTCGTTACTTTTCTGGTTAAGATCAGATTAGACGATGCATTCTTTATTGCTAAATATGAAATTTAATGTTTTTTTAAAAATACACGTTGAGGTAAATCTTACTTCCTCCGTCCTACAATATAAATTCTGATTCTTTTTCTACGCGAGTATTAAGGTAAAGTGGGTTATTGTTTTATGTCAACAAAAAGATCCATTTTTATTGTGTTTTTTTTTTTTTGCAGGGCCGACGTGTGGCCGGAGTGAAGTGATCGACCGCGCAGGGCCTCAGTTTGACAGGGTCCCCAAAAGCTCTGTACTTATAATGTTTGTAACAATAATAAATCAAATAAAAGTGTATGGAGCAGTGGTGTGTTTTGGGCCTTAGTTATATGAGGTGAAGGGTTCGAATCCGTGTAACTACAATTTAAATTTTGCACCGGTGAGTCTTTCCATGCGGTACAGCTGTGTGCTTTGAACTTTTTTATTTTTTGCATTTACTTCTTAATTCCCACTTTACGAGCCTCTTCCATATTTTCATGCTTCATTTATCACTCCCTCTATCTCAGTTTTCAACACATCCATTAAAACCCAATAATCTTTACAACTATCCGACTATCAATCTTCTTAAAATCTCTCTTAATCTTCATTAATTGATTCCTTTAATCTTTTAATTATCTAACATTCACACACTTCTTTTGCAATATAATTTTTTTTGAATATGTATGACTATTAGAAATTTAGAATATGTATGAGTTATTCATATTCTTATTATATATCATCTTTGTGAATTTTCTACATATACAAAGTTTGTTTAGTTAATAATCATCTTTGGAAAAAACTTGAGATTTTAAGGCCTCTTTTTAAGAATTCGCACAGGGCCCCTAAAATTCTAGCCCCGGCCCTGTTTCTTTATAACAAAAAATAAAAACTGAATATTGATATTGCATGTTTTAATGTGAAGAGGAGTTGAATGGGGTAAAAGATTCCATTTTGACATTAATAATGGATTAATGGTGCATTGCAAGCTGGAATTATGAGGACATTTTGGGAAGTAAATTATTTTCATGAGGGTATTTTGGACATAATTATTGATTGAAAATAGAAATATAACTTATATTTTCGGACACTTTATAGGAAAAAAATGACTTATATTATGAGATGGAGGGAGTACTAAATTACACATGAATTTGTTTTTTCTTATATATATTTGCTTATAAATATGGTTAAAATGCAGTAAGACTAGGAGACCAAATTTAAATATTTAATAAATTCATAGCAAATCCAACGGTGACGTTCTTAACTAGTTCTTGTCTCGGGTCATATGTCATAGATTATTTAGTGACGTGCATTTGAAATCTTGTCTTAAAATCATTCCCCCTCCCCCCTTTCCCGAACCAACATGAACATTGTATTGTAGTTGGTTAGTGGCTTATTGCATTAGTATATCAAATGAGAGGTCATGTGTTCGAGTCTTGAAACACACATTTGTCATGATTATGGTTTAATGTCACATTTGATTGTGTGGAGAAAGGGAGAGTGCATGTGACAACATGACATTTGTTTATCTTGAGTTATAAATATATGAGTAATCACTGGGGCTCCAACCCATGTCCACTTTATTATCAACCACCCTTGAACTTTTTTTTTTTATACTCTGTTAAATCAATTTTAAAGTTTTTATTTTAAGTTCTTTAAGACTTATCTTAAACGTAAAATTCTTCAGCTTTAAAAGGATTCAACACAATATAACAATATGGTAAATTCTTTGTGGGACAATATTCCTCCTATTGTAAATATAAATTAAAGAGCATAAAAAGGAAATTAACGTAAGCTTGACTAAGGAGTATCACATAGATCTAATGAAAAGTTAAAGGGTACAACTTGTTAAGAATATCTTATAGAACCCCCCCCCCCCCAAAAAAAAACAGTATGGGAGTATATTTTTATACTACTCTTTCTGTTTTTCATTAGTATACTCATTTTTCTGAGGCACAATTGTTGATACACTAATTTAAACCTTAATATATCTAATTATAAATAAACAAAATTTACAAAAGTCGATATTTCGATAATATAAATTGTGACGAATCTAACAAAATCTCACATGACTATATTTTTTTAATTACAAATTACAAAAGATAGTCAAACTCATATATGTAAATAGTATCAAAGTCAAAGTGGGTAAACTAATAATAACCGGAAAGGAGTACGTTAGAAGAAACCTAGTCATTAGTCACATCATGGTGGGAAAAACTGCGGGGAGTTGTTGCACTGTCATTTTAATTACAAATCGTCCTTACTATATACGAAGTAGGGTTGACAAAAGTTGACCCAATTTTAAAACCCGAGTCGAACCTAATTTGAAATAAGCGGGTTCAGGTTGAAGTTTTCGACCCATTTAACTAAATGAATTGACCCAACCCATTTAACTAATTAGGTCAAATTTAGACAAGGGCAACAAAATGCTTTTTCTGGGCCAAGCTCAATGGAAGGATGCATTATACTTGCCCACCTATTCTTGGACCTTGAAAGAAATTTTCAAATTTCAAGTTACATGGGTTGTGACGAGTTCAACCTGTTTATGAACGAGTCACGTTCAGGTTGAAAATCCTAACATGTTTAGGTAAACAGGTCATGTTCAAGTTTGGGGTGCTGACCCGCTTATGTAAACATGTCAACCTGAATTCAGCCCGACCAGATTGCCAACCCTAATACAAAGTATGTCAATTGAATTATTCTTTCACTTGTGATGAGTAAATATGAATTGATGAAAAATGATTTGAACAAAGAGTCTTACCATTTCCATATTGTAGTGTTCAAATTTCAACTCTCATTATGATTTGTCTTTAATTCTTTTAACATATATATAAAAGGGGAATTCCCAGTGATATGCCCATGCTTTTTCATAATTATAGTGGTATATATAAGTTTTTATAATTCCATCTGGTATACCTGAACTTTATTGATGCTCCAAACTGTGACTTTTTAGGGAATATTCCATTAAGTAGCGGAATATTATGTTTGCTAATAAATAAAAAAGGACTCGGCTCAATTTGTGCGAATGGTCTACATGCCAAAAAAATAGGTCGGTCAAGATTTTGGGGTTCATTTTAGTCCCTTCAGGATCAAATTTGTTAGAGAAATTTTTTAAAAAAATACAATCAGATCGCCTCGATCTGTGTGTTATTTTTTGCATGCCCAAAAAATATTTCCTTTCAAGATTTTTTTTGGAGGGGTCCTTTTAACCCTTAAGGGTCAAATTTGAGGTCTGTGGGGCCCACACTCGCGACGTTCGCCCATGCCTCCATAATAAATAAAATCCAAGAGGTGGTTGTGCTGGTTTCCGCGACCTACGGGGGTGGGAGAGGGGCTCGTGAGGGTGGGGGGCAGCTCGTGGGTGGTGAAGGATGTAGTCATGGGGGAGGGGGGCAAATCGTGGGTGGTGAAGGTGGCGGCTGTGGGGATAAACGCGGTGGTAGTTGGGGTCGTGGTGGTAGGAGGTGATGGTTCGGAACAAAAAGGGAAGGATGAAGCTGGAAATATTTGTTGAAACCAGGCGATTTTAAAAAATTTTGGGTCGATATTTAACATTTCAATACAAAAAGAAGTAGTCATACTAATTAAATCTGAAATAGTAGAGTTAATAAGCATTGATGATTAACCTGGCATATGACATGGCTCCGACTACTTGGACAAGTAGAATGATTGGCTCCATCTGCTTTGGACGAACTAATAATAATAATAAAATAATAATGTAGCCACAACCTGACCCAATGACTCTTCACCATGTGTCCTCATCGTACTCGAAAGGGTACCCCAATAAAATTAGTGTACTGAGTTTGTTTATGTTTAAGTGTTTACTGTACTTAATATTCTACTCTCTCTCTCTCTCTCTCTCTCTCTGATCAACTACTGTTCTTTTGGGAAGCTGACCTATCCAAAGCTCCTATGAGAAAGAGCGACCCATACCGTGTGGTCCCTACACCAACTATCTTAAGTTGTTGGTTGGTAGTGCTCTTTTCTTCTGTACTTGTTTTTTTTACTCTTCTTTTACTCCAATTATTTGTTTTATTCACTTGTGCCTCAATTTATCGTATACAACTCCATTTGTATTGTTTCAAGTCGACCTGATTTCGAGGATCAAGATTGGTCTAATACTCCCTCCGTCCCAATTTATTTGCTATATTTTGTCATTTAGGTGTGTCCTAATTTATTTGCTACATTTACCAATATTTCCATATATAGTACATAGATCTCACACTTTATTTACAAATTTGTCATCACTCCCTCCTTGGTTTTTGTAAATATTTCCATATATAGTACATAGGTCCCACAATTTACCTATTTGTTTTTTTGTTAATTCTTGTTATGGCAATGGTCCCCACTCCCTCCTTGGTCTTTGTCATAAAGCAAATGTAGCAAATAAATTGGGACGGAGGGAGTAGTTGTAAGATACTTGTTTTAATCGGGGTTCAATTCTCAATTCTTGCAAGAAAGATTCTTAGTATTTGATTTTGTGTTGATAATTTGAATAAATGGTTCATGTTTGTATTTGATTTTGTGTTGATTTTGGGTTAAAACTAATAACTATGTAGAATGTAGGATGATCGGAGAATATAACAAATTGACAAAATAGGATAGGATTTGAGATTTTTTTTTTTGTATTCATATTGACAAAGTAGATTCTTCTCCCACCATTTAAATCCTGAGATAATTAACTAGTGGAACTTGTTCCAAGTACCTAAAACAACTCTCAAACTGGAAAAAAATGTTCATTCTCTCGATATTTTATAGTCTTAAAATAAAAATGAAGATTGGTAATAATTTTTTTTATTACAGGAAAAAATAAAAAATCTGTTTCCTAACATAAGACCAGCGTACAACATTATTTCGGGTGATGGAAGATTGGTAATAATTAGCAATAATACAATCCCTTAAAGAAGTCAGATTTCTTCTAAATGACTCATATGGTCTTATTGGGAGAATTGGAGAAAGCATGGTACTACCGTACTAATATATCTGTATATTGAATGACTATAGTAATGTAGTCTCATGTCCAAATAACTACTAGCTCCAAGTAAAGTATCGTGTGGCAATTTGATTACTTATTAATTCCCCATAAAACAAGCAAAAATGAACAGAAAATAAAAAAGAATTTCCAAGTTTAATCATTAATGATATGTACTTGTATATTAGTACATCCAGAGTATTTGTTAATAAGCTTGAATCCCCAAATTGTGTCATTGTGTGTTGTGTGTGGTACTTAATTTTATTGTTATAAAAGAATGCAACATAAAAAAGTTGTTGATGAGATATGGGTAAAGGTCAACATTGAGATTTTCTGAAACCTCCTTATTAAATTTCTCCTTTTCCAGATGTAAAAATTCAACGCCACCTTTGATTAAGCACGCTATCATCTCCCCTCTAAAAAAAAAAAAAAGCACACTATCATCTTATTCTTATTTTCATTTCATTTCATTTGTTATCCTTACATAGAAAATAAAATAATTTTAAGAATTTAGGGAGCATAAGAGAAATACAAAAACTGTCTTAACGTAGAAAAGAGGTAAAAGAATATGTTATTCTAGGAGTATAATTGAACCTTAGAAAATGTTCTCATAATTATTAAATGTGATTTTTCTTAAGAATATTAATACAATGATCTAACGATTCCACTATCATATGTTTGCAAATATAATCTTCCTTCAATTACAAAGTTAAATGTAGTGTAAAGTAAAGATTACTCTTACAATCATCATAGAATTTTTAATAAGGACAGGTGGTAGCTCAATGGAATATCACCCCAAATTTCAGAACATTGTCCAAAGTTCGAATCCTTATCCCAACAATATGTCCTATAAGTGAAACTTCTTGTAAAAGTACTTTGTAGGAAATGATGTTTCTAGCTAAACCTACATAGGGATATATGTTTTGAAATGTTCTTCCTATTTTGACTCTTTTTGTCTCTCCAAAAAAATTGCAAATAAGAAGCTACATTTTCTTACAAAAGATGTTGATTATACCAATATTATAGGACACTAGTGAACACTAATATGACAAATTTATAACATGGACAATTCAGTATTTTTTTTTTTAATTTAAATCTTAACTAAAGAATAATTATGTTACTAAAAACTAAAGTTAAATATAAAAATTTTGAATTAATTAAATAGAATAAAGTGATGCTATTTCTAGTGTTGATCGTTAATTTGATGGACATGTTTGTATCTTTTGCAAAATTGAAAAGAACATGTCCCAGCTTGGTTGGTGACGAAAAGGAGGAGTTATGAAAAGATGCAAATCTTTTTTCTTTTAAATTTGATTTGATTAAGGTAAATAAGAATTGAGTTGACACTTGACACCTAATGATAGCTTAGCAAAACGAGTCTCTAATTGACTGGTGGTAGCCAAGGGAGGAAGGTGGAGTAGCCATCAATATCATGCATCATGAGGTGTCACTCCCATGTTTCTTTCCCCTTAATCTAATGCTTAAATAAATCATAACTTATAAACTTCAATAATAAAGATCATAGGTTTTGGTATAAAGTATAAATTATATATTCAAAAAATAAGAAAATTATATAAATTTGTAAAAAAAAAAAACTCCATCCATCTCTTTTTGATAATTACATTATGTGTTTTAACACTATTCATATCGTTCGCAAGGATATTTTAAGCTGACTCCAGATTAGGGTGTTAATCTAAGTTTGTTCTCCTTATTAAAAAAAAAAAAATTATGCCATTTGTGATTAATGAATAAGGAAAAATATAGTCATGTATGTTCTTAGTTTGTCTCGATATGTATTCTTTGAATATCATTTTTTTTTTTTATAATTTTTACAAATTAAAATTTTGCAATATTAATATTCAAACTTCAAACATTTACATTAGCAAGTGTGAAAAAATAAAGGATAACTATTAAAAGAAAACAAAGGGAGTATTTCTATAATTTTAAATTTTCGATTTTAAAAACAATTCTTTTAACTTATCATACTTAGAGTTTGTCTGGTAAGAGACTGCTTACTTTTAAATTAAAATTAGGCAACGGTAAACCTAACATTAAAAAGAAAATTAACCCAACAGTGAATAAATTAATTTCTTTCGATGACTAATTTACTCTATTTAGTAACTAAGTATACTTTTATATTAAAATTAGACCGTCTCTTTTAATAATATTTATTATATAAATAACTTAAACTCAGCTTTCAATTCTTTTCTCTTTCTCATTATTCTTTTCATAAGTTTGATATTGATAGACAAATATAAAAACAAAAAATGACTATATTATTACTACTAGTATTAATAAAATAAACTCTAAAAAATTACTCCTATATAAAAGCAATAAATACATAAAAGCAAGAACTTTTTCCATTATTTTTTAGTTGCAGTATCCATAAACACCATATTACCCAATCACAACACACCACCTTCAATACCCTTTTCTCATCTTTCTCTCTCTTAACTCTTCTGTCTCTGCTCTGCTCTGTCTCTCTTCTGAAAGATCTCTCTCTCTCTCTCTCTCTTCCCTGTGCATAGATGTGCTAAAATTTAGATTCATTCCTTGAACCTCGCTACCTTTGCTTTTTTAGGTTTTTGCCCACTTTTTTTTTTCACTTTGTTGTTGCTCAAAACTCAAGGAAAAAGAAAGAAAAAGAAGAAAGAACAGATCTTTCTCTTTCACAACCTTTTTTTTTTTTTTTTGCTTGGTTTTTTTTGTTTTCTCACTCCTACAATTTTTTCTGTGCTTCAACAACAACAATCACTCTGTTTTCTCACTTGGGTGTTTCTATTTTCAGCTCTTCTGAAAACCCTTTTCATTTCTACCTTGTAATTTCTTCACTCTGTGCTATTTCTGACCTTTCCTGATTTGGGTATGGTAGCTTGAAGTTATTACTTCTGGGATTTCTCCTTTACTAATAATTAACTGAAATATTTCCCCTTTTTTTATTGTTTTTGGGTTCAATCATCGATACTCCGTCACTAAAAACGATTTCTTATGACGATTCATGTTAGCCGACCCCGAATTATTTTAGGATTAAGGCTTTGTTGTTGTTGTTGTTAAATCATCATCAATATATACACCCTCAATTTCTTTTGTTGAATTTGATCATCTCATGATTCTCATCTATACTTAATCTTCCATCTTTTTTATATTAATATCCTATGCTTGGGATATTTTGGATAGATTTTCATTGATATTGGCATAGGTGGGTCTTTTTCTAGATTCCTCAAGAGGGGTATAGGCCAATGAAAGAGTAAAAAAAAAAAAAAGAAAAAAAAAGAAAAAAAAAAGAGGTGGGAGTATTCTGATTCCTTTCAAATGCTCCTTCTCTCTCTCTTTAATTCTCTAAAATTGGCATTGTAAAATCTCAACCTCTGCATTTGCTTTCTGGGTTCTTTTTCTTTCTTTGTCTCTCCACCTCATTTTTACCACCCCAACTCACTTACTCAAATGAAGTCAAAATTGTCCCTTTGATACCAAAAAAAATAGACACAAAATTTCATCAAAAAAAAAAAAAAATTGAACTTTTGGGTGAGTACAATTTTCTATTGATGAAGTGGGAGATGGAAGTTTTATCATCATACCTTTCAAGTGCAAGTTGGTTGATTGATGAAAGTAGGAGTACAAGATGGAGTCAAGCTGAAAACAAGATATTTGAAAATGCACTAGCAGTATATGATAAGGATACACCAGATCGTTGGCAAAAAGTGGCAGCTATGCTCCCAGGTAAGACAGTGGGAGATGTGATAAAACAATACAAGGAATTAGAAGATGATGTTTGTAATATTGAAGCTGGGTTAGTCCCAATTCCTGGATATGATACAACCTCTGCTTTCACATTAGAATGGGTTAACCACAATGGCTATGATGGTTACAGACACACTTATAGCCCTGGTGGCAAGAGGGGGCCTCCTGGTCCACCCGGAGCTCGGCCCGCGGATCAAGAGAGAAAGAAGGGGGTTCCATGGACTGAGGAAGAGCATAAGTAAGTTCCCTTGAACTTCTTTCTTAACTTCAAATGTGCTATATTTCAACTATAGTGGGCATTAGGTGAATTGGGTTTGTGTCATTGTGTCATTGTGTGTGTGTGTGTGTTCTGACTGACTTCTGAGTAATTGTTTGATTGTGGGATCAATCTGTTCTGAGCTGATTAATATTCAGAAGACAAGACAAGAATACAACATAGATAGTTTGAACATATTGAACATATTGGTAAATGTTTTGTTGTGCAATTTTGATGGCATAATTTTGACATGTATGCCAAAAAATTATGTGAATTGTGCAGGTTATTCTTGATGGGTTTGAAGAAATATGGGAAAGGAGATTGGAGGAACATTTCAAGGAATTTTGTGGTAACAAGAACTCCTACTCAAGTAGCCAGTCATGCACAAAAATACTTCATAAGGCAACTTTCAGGAGGGAAAGACAAGAGAAGAGCTAGTATTCATGATATAACAACTGTTAATCTAGAAACTGAAGCTCTTTCACCAGATAATAACAGTAGCAGCAAGAGATCTAATTCACCAGAACAATCCACAATTACAGTGCAAACACAACAACAACAACAGGCAAATTCAATAACCATGCCTAAAACACATTTCCAGTGGGATCAATCAAGCAACACAACCGCCATTGCTTTCGATACGATGCAAGGAAATTTGTTCATGGCACCCTATGGTGTTGGCTCATATGGGTTAAAAGTGCAGGGACAGAATATACAGAGGGGTGATTTTCTAGAAAACTATGTTGGAGCTCAAAGCATGGGTTTCCAGATTCAACCAACACAGCACTATCCTCATGGATGACATGAAATTTAATTAGAGTTTTTTTTAACAAGGATGTTGTCTTAATCTTAGTAGTTTGTACTTGTTTACATCTTTGTTTTTGGGGTTGCTAAATTGTATGTTTTCTAGAAGATAGCTGTGTTTTTGTCTCTCTGCATGGTATTGTCTATGTGAATATTATTAGTCCATGATATTCAAATTAAAAGTGAAAGAGGCGCATCAGATTATAAATTGGCTTAGAATATCAAAATCTTGGATTTTGTAGAACTAATTCAAATGATTATTCCAATGGAATTTTCCCTTGTATTTTAATTCCAATATCTAACTATATTATGATGTTCAGGCTCTTACTACAATAGTCTGTTAATAGCATTTTTTGTTGTTTTTCAACAGGCACTTTAAGTCGTGATGTAAATGTAATTTTGAGCCTTAAAATTTTTAGGTCCATGGGAAGCCATGATACAACAATGATGTAAACGAGACATAAATCTCGAGTTTGGGATACCAATTTTTCGAATTTTACTAAACTAGTTGACATTCACGTAATAAAAGCCAGAATATATCTCGTTTATCCAACCTCAGTCAACCAGAGCACACAGCATCAACAAACTGTGGTAACTATACTCCGTGTAAAGATACATAGGGAAGATACTCACCAGAGATAAGCATATGCTTTGTTTTAGGTAAACAAGTACAAGATTTCATGAAGAAAGAGGCAAGTACGGTCTTGAATATGATAAGAATATCCAATCATGAGTATGTTTTCTAAAGGACTCAAATTATAGATGGGAAAACATATCATAATAATTGAAACAACATTTGGCAGGTACAATTATTTCTTGGTTTCTGACACGAGTAGAGTGTATCATTTTTGCTGTCTTAAGTGAAGAAACTACACGCCAGGAAGCTTTTAAGTTATGTGTTGATTGTCATCAGCTTAATGAAAGCATCCCACAGCAAATTTGGAATCCATAAATCATACTTCTATAAGAATAGTACCTACAACATTCCCAATAATTTCTCATATTTTCTCCAAATCTATGCAAATCTTGTAACAATTTCCCACACTCATCAATCAGGGGAGTATCCGCTTTAATAGCAGGGTATACAATGTGCTATGTTGATGGACTCGGGTACCCATGTCAAACATATGTACGTGTTTGAGTGTTAGACTTGGCTTCTTTATAAAAACGTCCATAATAATGGTCCAAAAGAAAGTGTAAAAGTATACATAACCATGTTGGAGTTTAAAGAATCAAGCAAGGATACTTGAAGTGAAATGAAGCCGAGTCAGCATAGATAGGCGTAACTGCGTAAGTTCCATACACGGATTTTTCAATTTGAATCTGTTTATCTTCAACTACAAACCTAATCCCAAAAATTGGCTAGCCTTCCTACAAATTGGCTGAGTCACAGAGCACTTCTTTGGTACTATTCCATATACATTGTCCTCATTCTCTAATTCATGCTTTTCTTTCCAAACCCTTTTGAATCTTTTACTATTTCCGGAACAAGGTATTCATTAACCCAAAATGGCCTACTTGACTGGGTAATGTGACCTAAAACTAAGGTTACAGCTGAGTCCACATTCCACTATCTAAAGCACCATATGCTGATTGTCCTCTTCACCTCTAAATTTCATAAATCTTTTCCAAATCTTTCAACCAAGATCTTTTCCCAGGAGATCCCTTTCTGAAAGAAGGGAGAAGAGATTAGTGGGTTTCTTTCATTGGTAAAGGTAAAGATTATTAACTATAATTAACCTCAAAAGGCATATACAAAAACACAGTTAAGATTCACTTAGATAAACATTGCATTTCATGTTCTTAACCTCTACCCAATTCTTTAGACCAGACTCATGTACTGTACTTCTATATGACTATTGTATTAGCACGCGACGGCTGCCTTTCTTTATCTTTCTTATATATGTGGTATCAAATCAACAATTATAGGTTGTATAATGTAAAACACCCCACTAACAAATTTTTCTTCAAGGTTGGTCCAGTTCTTTAAATCTGAGGCTTAGATTCTGACCCAGTTCAAGGAGGCAAAAGCTAATATAGCTTTTCATTACAAGGAAAAAGGATCCTCTACCTTTTTCCTAATTAGTAACTATCACTGTTTTCTGAAACTTCATTGACACTTTAATCTCTAATTTTCTGAATCCTTACAGCACAACAATGCACTCATTCAAGCTCACATATACGTGTTGTTTGGCAATCAACTGTTAGCTATTGGCCATTCGCTGGTTCGCTTAGCAAAAGCCGATTAAAATTTTGGCAAACAGCCAGTTACCATACAAGGCCATGTCCTGAACGGAGCTTTTTTTCACTGCATCTGAAATAATTGAGCTTTTTCAGTGAAGCTCCATAGGAACCTTAACTGTTAAATAAAGCATTACCTTCCTCAGGAAGACTTCATAATTCACAAGAAGTGCCAATTTGACTAACAGAGAGATTCCACTAACAACAAGCATTATTGGTCTTTATGAAGCAATAATTCTTCTAATAGACTGAAATGAGTTGGATCATTTATGTATTCTCCTATATGTATAATTTATGCCATATACACAATATTTTTGACTTAAAATTTGATTTGTTGCTTTTTATGGGTCATGTTACAATAATGAATCAGTTGAGATCAACTGCAGCAGATTCTTATTGTTCCAGTGGCCCAAAACTTATCAGCAGAACCTTTCAAATTAGTAACTTTATCTTCTCCCTAGACTTTTAAGAGAAACAATAATACATAAAATATAGAATAAAAACAAGGTGCAGAATAAGCCTTCAACTACAGTGTTTTCCACTTGCAATAATACGATGGCCTAGTTTCTCATGCTAGTTGTACAAATTCCCACTTAGGCTCTTTGACTCCTGTCTTCTACAATTTCTAATACAAAATCCAGTGCACATGGTGCATACAGAACTACTTCACTGCTCACTTTTTCGGAGGGTACCACATCAGCAAATAAGCAAGATGCGAAAGTTCCAAATGAGCGAATGAGCAGAACATAGCCAATTATGGGTGTAGTGTATGGCTGTATGCACGGTACAGCCAGGTATACAGGAAATGTGCTCACTTTTCTTCCCTTTGAATATCTAATATTGTTAAGTGATCACTAAGACAAGTAAACAACATTCAGAGGTAGGAAGACTTCTGGTCACTCTCATGGTGCATATTCCAGCTCCCAGCAATACAACGATCAAATTCAACAGGCAACTAAGTGACAAAAACTAACCATTCCTCCTTTCCGAAAGAAGCATCCTTGCACCTAAAAGCACCTTGACCACTTTATTCTCACATTAGTGAGTTTCAGAAACTTTTTTTCAACCACATGTGTAAAATCAGAATATCTAAGCTTCTGGTTATTCTTAAGAGAATTTTTTATTTGATTCTCTTGGAGGGGAGAATCAAAGAGAGATGGCATGGTAAAGAACATTAATACCCGAACCCTTTTTTTACTGGTCTATCAAGCTACCAAGAATCATGGGCTTAATCATGCAGTCGAAAACATTAAAACAACAAAACGTAAAGCTTCTATTAGATGCTGAAGTGAAACTTCCAGGTTAGCTTACAATAAATAAGTAGAAGGAAACAGCATAACGAATACATTTCATTTAGTGATATATTCAAAAGCTGACAAATTCAATCCTACTGACTATTAAACTGAATTCAGAATGGAAGGAAGCAGATTCAGTACGAAACAAATGTGAAGAAAAAAAAAGGAAATTTTGTGATTAACAAATGTAGGACTCCACAATTTCCACATATCAAGGACCAAGTCATATCAGAAAAAGTGAAACGCAGCAACTACTGTGGAATAGATCATATCTCAAGCATCTTTTAGAAAAGGTAACAGAAATAAAGATGATAAGAGGACAGACCTTCCATGAGAGGAAGCGATGCTTTGTGGTTGAAGCCTTTTTATTTTGATGTGAGTCCACAGAAAAGTGAAGCCACTCCTGTGTCCCATAAAGAATGTCATAACAACCTTCAACAAAAAGCTATGATCAGTCAAATTCTTTACTAATTATTCTACTTCATAACAAAGAAATAAAAGATTATTCCACAGCAACAAATATACGATCAATGAATAATAACATGCATATAAATTATAGGATAATATCGAGTTGCTGGGACACCAAGACCTTACAGATTTCCTTTTCTTTTTTGGTGGGGTGGGGGGGGTGGGGTGGGGGGGGGGGAGCTGATATACATAGTGATGAAATTCAGAAGATGTTTCCAAATAAGAAATTTAAGAGATATTTACACTGACTGCTTCCATCTTAACTGCATTTAAGGTAGTCCTTGTACTCCAATCTGAACAATCTAAAGCTTTAAGTTCGTTGAAATAAAATTAATTAGATGAATGTCCTCTAAGGTTACAAGTGCAAGGAACAATTACATGTATCACAAGGAGAAGGTCATTTCCAGCAGGGAAAATTCATAAGATTGACAAACCAAGCTATAGGATTGAAGAGCACCTTCGGCTAATTGTATCTTGTCGTCAAAAGTTAGCAAACAGTTAAACCCTCCACAGGCCGAAATCAGAATCCCAACTCCATTGCCTTATTTTCTCTCTATAAGTACTATTCTGTTTTACTAATACATAGGGATCTGAACAAAGGCTTTTGCATATTTGATAGTATTGATACTACAAAAAACCTGCATGCAGCTCCATTTACAAGAAAAAATGGATATTCAGGAAAGACTCTAAAAGAGAATGCAAGACTTGCAATGATGATCAATAGTCATTGTTGATCCAAAGATCAATAGGACACTAATATGCATAGCTTAGAATATAGACATCAAATTATATTGAAATATATGTACTAATAATTGACATGTTACAAGAGTAATAAGTTCATTATTATGCTTATGTCATAAACTAATAACATAGAAGGAAGTGGCAAATTTCAGAGATTTGACTATATGAACGTGGATGGACAACTATGTATATTTTTTTGGGTACTTGATCCACAATTCTGCATATAGTTTTGATGCCGCTTTTTATTTTTGGTTAGATTTACTTAAACAAATAGGTAAAGCTTACAGATATATCTTTGCCAGAAGTAGCCAAATAAAAGACGAGGGAACTGTATGAGAAAGGACCTAAATCTGCAAAGAGCTGCTAGATGAAACTCGGACTATTCATATCACCTCAAATACTCGTTTCGTCCACGACACTCCAATATGTGTATGAACACACATTGACAGTTTGACACTACAATTTTAAGCCAAAACCATAAAAAAATTTAACAGGAAATAATCAAGTTAGATACTTGATTACTTCACCGTGTCAAACATGAGTACCCGAATTCGAGTAAAACAGGTTGCTACTAGTGAAGTCTGTATAGAGCCTGACACATTATCAGTTTGTTTCCCCTCCTAAGAATGCTTAATCAGTAATTAATTTAAAAGAATCATCAGTATGTGGTTGTCCATCAATCTGGTGTGTATGGTGCGAGTGGTGAACATGTCATCAACAATTCGGAAGTTAGAAATAACGAATTCCAAGGTAGAATCGCCATGATATATAATGATAACAAGAAAGATCCTTGCACATGGAATTTACCCAGATTTATAATTCTATTCATAAATCTCAAACTTTCAAGATTCCTATATTACCTGTGGTTTAGACAGCATTAAGTTGTTCAGCACAAATATAACAAATATACTCCTGTCTGTCTTTTTCTACTTTGTTCAACTTCTATATGGCATGTTTCCTAAGAATTGTTGATTACCGATTACTTTTAGTTGTTAAACCATTGTGCTAAGCTGCTAATACAAAATCCAAAGGGCTAAATTAATGGAAAAATTGACAAGAATAATCCAAACTATCACCGTTCCACTCAAAATAATATCAACTATGCGTTATTCTAGAATAATCCAGACTATTGGGAGTACTTTCTCAAAATAATCCAAACTTTTAGCGGAACAGTCATAATTGAGATTATTTCTATCAAATTTTCCCAAGTTAATCAGCTAATAATCATCTAACTTATTAACTTATTCAGAAGCAAGGAGGGAAATAAAAAATTTGAGAAGGTGGAGCATAAAGTTCATGGTGCAATGGTAATGGCAAGATGAGAACACCGACGAACTACCTTATATAATAACTCCAATGACAAATTAATCTACTTAAGTGCTCTGCAACAAGTTTTAATGCTTCACTAAACAGCAGTTCACCTGAAAATATTTGCACAGGCACCTTATAGAGTGCATATCACAAACAAGTACTTTCTATCCAGATAATATACACCTCTAGTGACGCATCTTTATCTTCTGATTGGACCAATTTCATAAATTGTAACTAATCACCAGTTTCACATGTCTATACCATATCCATATCTGCATCTACAATCACATCCGTGTCTGTATCATATCCGATCCATATCTGCATCTGCAACTGCATCCATTTCGGAGCAACATAGCTTTCTCTCAGACTAAGCAACTCCTACATGACAGGTTATACACCTTATATTTATTCTCCCATAGAGGTGGCCATTAAGTATCCAGGTCAGGAGGAGCCAAGGCAGGAGTCAGGACAGGTTGGAAAAACCAGATAGAAGACCGCATACTAAGCTAAGAGGTCAGCCGTCAGAGTGATCCAGGTCGCAGCTGGGTTACGTGCAGGTCCAGGTATGGTCATGGTGATACGGATTGAACGAGTTTTGTGGGTTAGAATCTTGACCAACAAGGCCAAGAACCACCCATCAGTTGGCCTTAGGTCAACCTAGTCCAGGGGAACCTCTATTCCTATGTTATGATTGGTACATACATGATACATCTCCTCTTCAAAATAAAGAAGTGTCCCTTCAGCATACTGTAACTGTAAGCGTCAAAGTTGGCTATATATCCATCCACAAGATTAAACGTGAAAAGACACTGAGCTCAAAAGCAAGAAATGGACCATGGCATTAGATACTTAAGAGAGGTTGGCTTTGTCATAACCCACTCAATGAGATTCCAATTTGTTGCCTTTACTCCTCTTTTGCAAAGTTTTGAACTATATATTTTATAGGAACCCAAAGATAGCATAAAATTGAATTTCATCTACTACAAATCTGATGTCATGGTGGACTTTAGATTCCACTATCTATGGTACCATACTTCCATTATACCATACTTCTATTGCCTCTCATCTTATACTTAAATACTTAATTGAGAATTATTTTCTAAAATTTCTCCAGCAGATAAGACCTCAGAGCTCTTAGCATCAGTTCATAAGCAGCTTTACCAATTTACCAAGTAAGATGGAGAAAAAGAAGTAAATGCTGATTCACAGGTTATCATAAAAAAATCTATTTTACCTTAAAGGACTATATAGAAGTATAAGCCAACTGCTTTTTGTAGTTATGAGGAAGGATTCTGCCATCTTTCAGAGTGGACTAAAACAGTCTACTTTCAGCTTTTTCTACTAAAATGCCCCCTTAAAAGTCTTAACACAAAATGACTAAGAGCCCGTTTGGTTCACTATTTTAGGCTCCAAGATAAGGAATCAATTACCGATTCCTTTTCTTCATGTTTGGTTCAACCCCTCGCCAAACCATTTCATTACTTGGTGGTAATGGACTCCTTCAATTTGTTACCTCCCCCCTCCCCCTCCCCCTCATGTAACAAAATCCATCAGTTCGTGGTAATGGTTACCACTCAATTTCTATTCCATGGCATGAACCAAACACCTAATAACTATAACTATTTTTATTACCATACCTCTCCCTTATTTGTTTCCATTCCATATCCGACCCCTAATTATATACTAAAAATTACTTTAAAATGCTCCTTAAGAGTGGACTAAGATGCATCTATCAGACTATCACTCCTCTTCCATATAGGAAAGTTGTTATCTTTACCTGGAGTGGACAAAATCATCCACTTCCAACCATAAATTTGATAGAAATGCTGGTTAGAAACTGTTATTATTCAAATAATTGAATCCATCCCGGGAATTTTTTTGTAATTCCTCCTTGCATTTATTTTATTTGATCTTTCTTATAGCAGTGTAGCTAAGATATAGCACAAGAACTACCATACCATTCCTTCAACTCCTCCTTGCATTTCTTATATTTCTTCTGATAAATTTTGTGTCCTTTCTCGGTGACCGCGCAAAACAAACATCTTCTTATCTTAAATTAAAATTTTACCCCACTCAACTCATATGACGTGGGTCCTTCCAATAACTTCGTCTCTTACATATACTAATTCCATATCTCACGTAACGCGAGAACCCAATTTAATTTTTTTCTCTCAATCAATATGTTAATCTTACATCTACAATACTTCCTCCGTTCTAAAATAATTGAAAAAAGAGAAACATTATCAAAATTATTATCAAAAAGGTATATTATATCAAAAAGTTTACATCTTCCTCTAAGAATTATTATCAAAATTATGGGTTCAGACTTCAGATCTAGCAAGAAGTTTATACCAAGACAAATGAAGTACTTCCTCCGTAACATAAAGAATGCAACAATTGAATATTTTATACCTCACAAATACTATCCAATTGTTACATTCTTTCTATTGCGGAGGAAGTATTACATCATGATCAATATACAAAGGCACCGACAAAATAAAAAGATTTGACATCTCCATTATCCTAAAGTATATTTTCCACTAACACCTTCCCTATTAGGAGTACGAAAATCCAATTCCACTAGCATGTCACTCAACAACTTTTTTTCATAGTTTATTATCTATACTAATATATTAAAAGGCGTGCGCAAACAAGAAACGGTGCCACGTGGCGCTCTCCCTAAGGGAGTTTTACTCCATGTAATCCACAATAATAATAAAAAAGTTAGAAATTGCATGGTATAAGATTTGATCTCGTGACCTCAATAACATATACTTAAGTCTTAACCACTAGACCAAATAACATTTAGTGTTATCATCTTAAATTATAATATTAATAAATGAATTTTTTTCTTACCGGGGCGTAGCCCGGGCATAATAACTAGTTGCAATCTATACGTTGTAAACTATTTCCAGCATAAAAAAAAGCGTTCATAGGTTCATATATGGCTCAACTACATGCCTCAAAAACTGACACTAATCAGGGAGACAAAACAAAATGCTTTATGCTTTACGTACACATAGATATTTATATTGTGATCAAGCATTCATTCATGACGTG
The DNA here is from genome assembly GCF_026745355.1 of Beta vulgaris subsp. vulgaris. Taxonomy (NCBI): domain Eukaryota; kingdom Viridiplantae; phylum Streptophyta; class Magnoliopsida; order Caryophyllales; family Amaranthaceae; genus Beta; species Beta vulgaris. Next base: position 56,958,243 of record NC_079208.1, on the reverse strand, counting down.
ATTACCACTATGGACCACTAATAATGTAGCTTAGTGTAATCACACGAGTGGGTTATACAACTATACATAAAATATTAAAGATCCTAACTTAATGAGTCATTATCGAGATAAGCCAATTAAACTAAAAACAAACAAGCGATGACAAAGCCTTAGTTCCAAAATGATTCGGATTGTTAACATAAATTGTTATAAAAAATTGTTTCTGTAATAAATGAAACAATTGAAGTAAAAGGATTTTAAGCGAAGGAAAATGAGAGGCGTAAGACGAGATAAAACATAAGTAAAGAGAAAATAAAAACATATGGGAATATAAAAATATGGCAAGTTCCATAAAAAAGGAGATAAAAAGAAAAACTGAATCCATTGTCTCTTCTTCCTGCACTTAAAATTCTGTCTTACCAAAAAAAAAAAATGATCCTAAGTCAATTTCATAAATGTAGAACTTGGATAAGATTATATTAATGCAACATAAACTCTATCAGATGTAAGATTATTCTCTCCCTGCAGCTTAAATTGACATTGATATGGAGCAACCAGATTAATGATGAAGAAAAAAGCTTCCCTCTGTACCAATTCAGATGAAACATTTTTTTTTCCACGGTGTTAAAACACGCCTTTTACCATTAACATATTTAAATATTATTTTAAAGAATTATAAAAATTTGATATGATAAAAATGCGTATTGAAACCTATCTAACGAGATTCTATATTTTCTTAAAAATTGGTGAAAAAAACAATCAAAATTTGATAAATTTTTACCATAAAAAAACAGATGTTGTAACTAATTTGGGACAGAGTAGGTTCCAACTCTAGACAAAAGTGGGCAGAAAAACTTACCAAAAACTTATTTGATACTCCAATTGTTAACATGAAATAGGAGTAGCAAAATAATTGTTTACAAAAGAAATATTCAAGTCCTAGTTGCATATTCATCTTCAATAATTAGGCAACTAAGAACTCTGATATAACAACGCGAGATTCTCATATTTCATTTTCACCATCAGATGTCATTCTCACCACCACACAAAAAAGAGAGAGGGGATCATATAAGCCTACCTCAGCTCTTATTCAGAAAGTCCTATTCAGTGCTGACATACAGCATACAACTCAAGTACTACACTTTTTTCTCCAAAGAAGTCTCTCCTTGTAACTTGCTCAAAAACAAACTAGACCACTTTATTATGAGTATTATTCAAGCCAGAAGCTCCAAACTCGCCGACGCCTCTCTCAACCAACCAACGAGAAAAAAAATAGTTTACACACACTCCTTTCAACAACTACATAAGTATTTCAGCTATGTTACTCAGACACGGATTGAGTGTCTACTCGGATACGGGTGTCCAAGTGTCCGACTCGGCTATTTTGTAGAAAAAAGCAAGTTTTTAGTTCAAAATGAAATATCTAAGTAAATTGTCGTGTCGGACACGACATGACACCCTGTTTTTGAGGTAAATGAAGGTGTCGGAGTAACACTGCATTTCAGGATACTAAATTAAGGCTACTAGTGCAAAAGAATTCATGAGATAGAAAGGCAAAGCATTAATTTCATATTTCCCCATGTGAATAAAACATGAGAAGTTTGTCACATCATATTCACAAATGTAAAAGATGAGGGAATAGACTTTGTGAACATAACAGCGAAGGCATCATGAAGAAAAAAAATTAATTGACAGATAAAAGAGGACATACCCAAACTCACTAGCCGATGGAAGCCGAACTTGGTAAAGCAACTAAGGATGATAGACTTCACGAGCCTTTTCTTTGATGGACCCAGTCTGGAGATTGACGATCCGTATCATTTACAACTCAACAATACATCATAAAACCATAACCAAAGAATGAGAGTTCAAACTTGATGGACGAGAGCAATTCAAGTCCATGGAAAATACTGATAGATCAACTTCATCATTGTGCTGATTTGGACCGGCAGGGATGGGTTAAGCCACAAGGAGAATAGATAGATTATGAACCAAACACAAAAGATCATTTGAATTCATAATACAATATCCTTGTCTATCCGAATATACAATATCGATATCAAGTCTTGATACTCAAATGCATCAAATTACACTTTTTTTGTCATTGGTTTTCATTCCAAAACCCAACGGGAACAAAGGATCATACGAGCTGTGTCCAGCATTTATTGGCAGTTGATCAACACTTTTAAACCACGTCACTGGGAGTAGACCCTCAAATTCATAATCACCAAATAGAACATCAGTTACTCCCGATCCTTCAGTTCCAGGCAAAAATGCAGCAATCAAAGCATCCATCTTGTCCAAAAGCCACGGCTCTAAAACTAAAGGCCTACCAGAAACCAGAATGACAAGTGTAGGAATTTTATCTGCAACTGCACTAATCACATTAGCTCCATTCATAGGTATATTAAGAATCGAGTTGTCCCCAGTGAATTCCGCATATGGAGCTTCGCCCACTGCTACAATGGCAAAATCAAAATCTTCTCTTGCCAACATGTCAGATGATGGCATCTCCTCATAAATCACTTGAGTATTATCACCAACGGCGTCTTTAATAGCATCCAAGATGGTAGTGCCTGAAATATAAACAACGTTTCATCTGATACTCTAAACTCAATGCTTAGTCTATACTCTATATAATAGAGATACCAAATCACCATCACCATGAGTAATCACATCATATATGTTTTTTGTACAACAACAAATTATACTAAGAAAGGCCTCTAATATAATAAGTTCATTGAGTAGCTTTTCTAAAATAGTTTATATGGATCAACACTACTCAAATCATTAATATTAGAAATGATTTGCATGTAATGAGATAATCTTCTTAGTACAGACAACAACATGCAAAGAAGTATGAACTATGAAATAAGCTAGCAGGGGTGGTATTACAAATAAAGACTACAGAAGATAGAAGGAACAACACATTGTCGAAGAAATACATACCAATAGTAACTCTGCCACTAAGTCCGTACCAAGTTACCGTCCACCCACCACATTGATATCCAAGATTGTCGGCATGTGTTCCAGCAACAAGGATTTTTTTGACGCCCCTGTCTAATGGCAGGAATGGAGATCTCGAGTCCTTTCCGTTTTTCAAGAGAACCAAAGATTTCCGAACTGCTTCACGTGCTAAGTCGCGGTGCAACTGAGACAAACCCATGCAGTTAATTCTATATCTAAACTAGGATTAGCAATGAGAAATTTCTTCGAATGGAGACTATCATCTTAGAAAAAGAAGTCTGACAGACATCATAAAAGGCCTGTTCTTGGTTTAATAGAAAGGTCCTTATAACATTCACAGTAATGTAACAAAATGTTGTCTAGAGAGCAAAGAAATCAAAAAAGCACAACGTGTATGGTTAGAGCTTCCAAACCGACCATGATGTTAGGATTTTTATGTAGCTTGACTTCTATGAGACAATCCCGTCCTGCTTATCCCAGAAATATAATCTATCCGTCCTCAAATAATTGTCCGACATACTATTAGGTGTCCGTAAGATAATTGCCTTTTTTCAAATGAGATTTTCAACCCACTATATCCATGCGACGTGTGCCCCTCCGCTAAATCTCCATCTCTCATACTCATTCTTAATATGTGAGCCGAAGGCTGACAGGAAACTGATTGAGGGCAGAACTTGTGCGTGGGTCGGTCATTTTACGTGCGTGCGTTGTGTGTGTGTGTGTAATTGGAAATCATTGATATACCATGATGATGAAGATTAGGATTATTGCTCTATCCAAAGGGCGGGAATTGGAATACAGGACGAATTTATTAAGAGAAATATAAAAAGCAGAAGGGTTTAACATAGCTTATAAGAATGTATCGGGTCTTTTATTACATATTTCTGCAAACTGTAAACAGTAACAGCGGCAATTCCATTATAATATAGTACAAGGGAAGAGAAGGAAAGGCTCCAACTTCCTTAGGGGGGAGGGAAGCAGTAAGAACAATATATCGAGTTGTTATTAACAAAAACAAGTTTACAGAAACTAACCTTGCAACCAACTGTATCTAGCAAAGAACGGTCAGCGTAAGGGTGTTCAAAAAGTCCTGCAACAAACTTCACCCTAAGAATCCTCTCAACAGCATCATCAATCCTAGACAATGGTATCTCTTTCGATTCCACGAGATGGGTAAAGTCCTCCAGATACTTTTCATAATTGAAAGGGACCATTACCTGCATGTTCAAATAATCATAGCTGGAAAATACAAAGAGGTGAAAAACTAATTTCTACAACTTAGTGTCCGACTACTTTCCTTACCATGTCAATTCCTGCATTAACAGCAGCTGAAATGCAGAAACGATAGTCTGCACCTTGAGGTTCACAAAGTCTATCAATGCCTTCCCAATCTGAAATTACAAATCCCTGCAGCAGAAATTAAGATAATGAAACACCAAAAACTAGTTAACACATATACACAAGATTTCGAATCAATACTAATAAAAGAAAAAAAGAATTCAGTGTGACTTGAGAGAGAACTCAATAAAGTAAGGAAAGATTTGGGTGTTAATGATATGGTCTCCTAGTATCAAAAAGGTTTATGTAAGAGATCAAAAAAGCAAGATAGAGATAAGACTTCAAAATAATAATAAAGAATTGCCCATGGTGAAGCAGCTCTTTCGGAACTTTGCAAAAGTGTGGCAACACAAACCACCATAAATAAATGAAAACATGAACATATACCTTGAAGCCCAACTTATCTTTAAGAACCTCAGTGAGAAGAAAACGGTCAGCATGTAGCTTTCTCCCATTCCAACTGGAATAGGAGGCCATGACAGTGCAAACTCCCTGAGAAATACAGTCCAGATAAGGTGCCATATGAATCCTCTCTAAATCTTCATATGAAGAAATAGTATTCCCCTCATTTATACCTTTATGGGTTCCTCCATCACCAACAAAGTGTTTAGCACAAGCAATCACATTCTTTCTGGAAAAAACATAAACCACAAGAAAACAGAATTAAAAACGGTAAAGCTTTTTCCAGCCATCGAATTTTAGAAAACATACAATTAATCCTTAAGCACTATGTTCTACAACACTAAATTCTAGTCTAACACGATAGAAGCATTGGTCGAAAAGTTGACTTCCATTACCTTCCTTCCAAAAATGGGTAACCATTTGGGTGCCCTGTAGGTGGTTCCCCCTGCAACCCTGACACAATGGAAGTCATCTTCCTCACTATTTCAGTGTCTTCACTATAACACTCATAGCATCTTCCCCATCTTGAGTCCCTGCACACCTGTTAGAAGACAGCAACCAATTTTACATTTTCGAAGAAAAACACAGCGGACAAAAGCACTCAAGCAACCAAAAGATTTTCCCATTATGACAGTTGTTAAACACTAGGGGTCTTCAGCAATAGATTCCATCATAGTCTAGGTTCCTACTGAATATAAAGTTCAACAGTGAGATGTTCTACAATACTGACCCTTGATTGTTCAGAAATTAAAAATGGATGCGCATGACAATGCATTAGAAATGGTACAAAGATATAAGTTTTTCAAGAGCATATAGCGCATGAAAAACAGAATGGAGAATCTATGTGGATGACCACCGGAGATAAAATATTTGGCTTATGCACCTAACCCAGCAATTGGGATTAAGACTTTGACATCGTTGTTGATGGGAGTGGGGACACTAATGAGATTTGCAGCCGACGGAAACAATTCTTAATTGGATCATCAACATGTCAAGCATATGAAATCATAAGTAGGAGAACCTACTAATTATTCTACATCTTATTAAACTAGATTATCCAATATGTTTTCCATAAGGATTTTATGCCGGATACAAGTTACAAATTCACTATCACCACAAGAAGAAAAAAAAAGTACGGCCTTAATCTCAATGCTTTAGATGTGACATTGACTAACAACAATATACATAGCATCTTATTATCCTTCCATCCCATAGAAAGCAAATTCAAAAAACCTATTATCCTTTCCATCCCCTTAAAATGCAACTATGCAAATTTATAACAAAGCAATACTCATCATACATTACATAGGCATACTAGCTAGTATTTGTGAGATAATTTTTGAACATAATCTAGACAAGGCCCATTAGGATGAAACTCAATCTACTCACAAGCCCAAGTGAGGTTTATTTGCCTATAAGATGGTAAATTTCTCCCCATTATCCGATATGGGAGTGATACACCTCACATGAGGTCATATATAACAGCAATCAAGATATAGACATCTTATATGCATAATTAGAGTCCCATAATATTAAGCCATCCAATGTAGGCATAGAGCCGTAGATACCATCTTTTTTCTGAGAGAACTGAAAGGTTTGGGTTTCCCATGAAGGTGGAGAAAAGTCAGTATACATACAACTTCAAGTGAAGGTGAAAAGTTGATCTACTTATGACTTATGAGCCCTAGATGAGCTTCCATCCACAATGAGGGAGTAATTTCCTAGGTCTATAATGTGATAATTTTGTCTCAATTTCAAATGTCGGAGTGAGACTACTCAAATTAGTTCATACAAAATGGAAAAATAAACAGCCATCAAGAGATGAGCATCTAATCAAGACCAAATCCTTATAAATTTGCATGAAAGTCCCATGTAAAACACACATGATACCATTATTTTATTTTATCTTTTGCTGAGAGTATTGAAAATTTGGATTGCCCAATGAAGGAGAAGACTTGATCTACATACAAGTCCAAGTGAGGTTCCAGGCCAAAACATTAGCAATGAGTAACTCTCTAAACTTGCAATAGTTTTCTTTTCATTCCTCCGATGTGGGACAACTCGTATATGCCACATACAAATTCATAATTATCTCGTATCGTGGAAATATGCTAAACATCCCACTCGACTAGCCAAATCCACATCCATAACTAACAACTTTTAAATCCTTAAATTTTACAAGAAGGTCAAAACTTGTAGGGTTTTATTGAAAATCACTTACAGCTACACAGGGAGCAAAGGTGTAATGAGCTCCACTAGCTCTAACCTCCAAAGCAGTTGCAACCCCAATTCTATGAGCCAAATCCGCATCCCTGTACGAAATTCGCCAAATTCACACTCTTTTCACAAACCAAACAAATTTAACTTTTCAACAAAGGAAAAAAATCAACCAACCTAGTGGCACCAAGGTTAACATTGTGAGGAAAAATAGTAGCACCATATACATTATTATTACCATGAACAGCATCAACTCCATAAATAATTGGAATCGCTAACCGCGAATCCATAGCCAATTTCTGAAATCCATCAATCATATCAGCCCAATCAGACGAAAGCGCCTTATCGAAAGGAGCACTTCCTCCCGCACTCAGTATACTACCTGTAAAAATCGACACATTCATAAAAACAGTGAAAAACAAAAACCCTAGGAGAGAGAAAACTCAAAAAAAGATAGACAATTGAGGAGTAACCAATGCCGAGGTCTTTAATGGCTGAAGATGATGCAACGCGTCGTTCGATTTGAGTCATTTGAGCGAGCTTCTCTTGCAGAGTCATTCGAGAAAGGAGATCTTTAATTCGTTCTTCAATTGGTGCGTTAGGGTTTCTGTAAATGCAATTAACTTCCATGGCTACCAATTCGATTCAACAATTAGGAGAGAGAAAGTTAGAAGAGGTTGAATTGCGAGGGAGAAGAGTGGAGAATGGAGGTTGGTTATTACCAGATGATATTTTCAAGCACAATTGCACAAATGACTATGTAACAAATGTGGCGGGAGAAATGGGAGTATAGGTAAGGACTAAGGATGTCGATATAACGCCCAAAAAAATAAAATTCCCCCGGTCTGGTAAGAAACCGTCTAATCTTAACTTAAAATTAAGCACAGTTCAAATTCAATATTAAGTAGAAAATATGCCACCTTTTTTTTAATATATTGACTAGTTTAATCTATTTATGGACTAAATTAATCTATTTCGTGATCAGTTTAATCTATTCAGTAATGACATTCTTTAATCCATTAGTGACTAGTTTAATCCATTTAGTAGCTAGTTTAATCCGTTTCGGTAAGATTATCGAGTTTTTTTTTTTGGAAATTATCTGTTATAATTCGATAATCAAGAAAAAGAAAAGGAAGGAAAAGAAAAGGGGTGACTATTGGGTTAGAGTGAAATGTAATGGGCTTGTTAGAAATTTTAATTTTGGATTCGTCTAATTCACATAAAATTAGATCGTCTATTCTAATTATTTGTTAATTCCCAATAACCTATAGTGCATGGGAAACCATATAATATAGTAGTAGTATGTTTTCATTTAGATATAATCTCTTTTGTATGATATAATCATATTTTATGATAAAGTTAATTTTCGTATCGACATAGTCATTTTTTCTAATATAGTTAGTTTTTTGTGTAATAGAATCAGTTTGTATGCATAATAAATTTTTTATGAACCTGATCCACCCAATACGTTTTGATATCGTCTTATACTTTTTTTGTTTTGCTTAAATCTTTTGACAAGATAATATAATCTTGTTAAAAAAATCTATGTGAGGTAAAAAAAAAAAATTTGACATGGTAATCGGTCAGGGATTGTCAACCCTAAATCCGATAACACGGCAATCCCTGACATGACATGATAACACGACACAAATCCGACCTGAAGTTACTGAGAGAAACATGAACCCGATACGAAACGAAAACGAATCACGCAAAGTCAATCCGCTTAGTTACATTCATCATATTATGCAACTATTCTACCTTTTTATATTATTTTGGATATATTTAGGGAACAACCCTAAATCGACAGGAAATCGAACACGAACATGTACCACTGACACGAATTGCCAGCCCTGAGTAATTCATTTAAGCTAGTTCGACCAAATTTTTTTAGTTGCAATGTTTGTTCTTTAACGATGTATAAATGTAACCAATTCATCTCTATTATATAACTAATAATCTCCTCTCTTACCCATAATACTTCATTTTCTCTTCTAAAATAAGTTCTCCTCCACCCATTAATAGTTTATTTTTTCATGTTTTAACTTACTTCCTGTGGAAAATGAGAAACAGGATGAAGCCAAGAGAGTGTTATTTATCATCTTTTTATATATAATCTGTTTTACTTATGTAAATAATCTTATATTATATAGTATATTTTACCATCTCCATTTGTCTTTAGTTATGGTGCAATATATGATTTCTTCAATTATAGAGTTTTTCTATCTATCTTTACTATATAAGGGAAGGAGGAGATATGGTATCCCCCAATAAATTTACTTAATTACCCTAGTAAATCAACCATTACTATGAGACAATCCCGTCCTGCTTATCATTTACTAAAGGGTAATTAAGTAAATTAGAAAATGGGTCTTTCTTACAAAAGTTTGAACATCATTTTTATCATTTCAACAACAGCATATGCAACTACAAACTAGATTGTTCAGAGGCGGGATAACCCACCAAAGCCGCCTCCTCCAGCCCGTTAGATTAGCGGGATTAGACTTTTATTTTAAAAAATTGAAATTTGGGCGGGCTAAGCCGACCAGTTAATTTTAATGGGTGGGTATGGGCGAAGCAAATTTTACTATGGCGCGACCCGTTTATGATTTTACATAGATATTATTTTCAAATGCCACAAAAAAAAGAATCTTCTTTTATGTAAAAGAACACCTTAAAAAGTTAAAACAATATTACTCATATTTTAGGAAAATTTGACATATACAACTAAATATTAACGATGAGATGTATGTTAGATTTTTTAATAATGCATTGTGGTTTGCTAAGTATAATTAGGTATTGTATTAAGTATCTTTAGTTTTTTTTTTTTTTTTTTTGAGGGGAAAGAGATGTGCATTAATCAAAGGGACAAAGTGTCCATCAGTACATAAGGAGCCACATTCCTAGGACAATGGTTCTCCCAACACTGCTCCAAACCAAACGGCACAACTCTAGCAAGGTGATGACAACAGCATTCCCATCCCTTTTGACATGATAAAACTAATAGCATTAAAGTACACACTCAAAGAGAATACATCTCCATAATAGCATCTAAATCAGAATAAAACAACGCGGCCTTGGAAAGCCTTGAAATAACCACAAGAGCATCCGATTCCACCATCACATTTTGTAGTCCACGAGCTTTTGCCATTCGAACCGCAAATAAAATAGCCTTGCACTCCGCAATATCGGAGAGCCAGTAGGCTCGTTGTCGTCTCACTGCCGCAAATAACACCTGCCCACACGTATTTCGAGCCACCTTGCCACGCTAACCCACCCATTTCCTTCAATGTGAGCATCGGTATTGAGCTTGATAACTCCCTCCGGAGGCGCACACCAATGGCTGCTGCTCACCGGCCTCACGCACGCTGGCTGACCATAAATCCGAGTAGTATACTCGTTGTGGTCGTCGACCTGTCGACTCACCCGCTGGCTAATAATAGATAGCGGTTGACAAGTGTTTTCAAACACAAACCTGTTACGCTCCGCCCATATATTCCATGCCAAGAAACATCCCTTCTGCACCATTTTTTTATCCAACGCATTCCACCGTTCCAGCATTTCACACCCACCCTCCACTCGCCCATCACCCACCATGGCCTCACACCCATGATCCACCCACAGTCTTCGGATACGTGCGCATGAAAATATAGCATGTTGCGAGGTTTCAAGCTCCGACGGGCACCACGGACACCCGCCCTCTTCAAGTAAGTGTCGAGCCATGAGAGTTGCTCGAGTAGGCAACGACGAGGTACAATAGCGCCACAAGAAATGTCGAACTTTAGGCGAAACATCCAGCCCCCATAAGACCACCCATGCTTTATGGAAATCTTCTAAATTCCCCCCTTTCCCAATCATGTATGCTGTCTTTACAGAATAAAGACCATCCTTCGAGTAAGCCCATGTTAACACATCTTCCGTCTCTCTTGAACTCAATGGAATAGATAATATGCACTGTTGGTCTCTCTCTCCAAAATGTTGCTCTATGGCTTCAAACTTCCACTCTTTGGTAGTATCATCAATTAAATCACTCACTGTATTCAATCCTTCGGCTCTATTACTTAAAATGAACCGCCCTCTCTCGTCTCCCACCCAAGGGTCACTCCATATATTTATATTTCGCCCACCTCCCACTCGCCACATCAAACCCTCCTGCACTAGGCTTTTTTGCACTCCAAATGCTTCGCCACGAAAAACTATTTGAAAATCCAAGCCTCGCCTGCAAAACATCACCATCTGGATAATATTTAGCACTCAAAACTCGGCTCAAAAGTGAATTTTTATAATGCAGTAACCTCCAAACCTGACGGCCCAGCAGGGCATCATTAAAAACCGAAAGATCTTTGAATCCCATACCACCCAGACATTTAGGTTTGCTCATTTTCTCCCAGCTAACCCAATGCATCTTCCTTTCCATACCCTTTCCTCCCCACCAGAAACGAGCCATAGCAGAGTGAATTTCTTGGATGATTACCACAGGGAACTTATAAACACCCATAAGATATGTAGGTAAAGATTGAATAACAGCTTTGATTAACACTTCCTTCCCTGCCCTTGACAGCAACTTTTCTTTCCAGCCACGCAGTTTCTTCCACACTCTATCAAGCAAATCCCGAAACATCCCCTTTTTCGATCTCCCCCACAACGTCGGAATCCCAAGATACTTTTGGTGCCTATCAACTTGCCGCATCTGAAGAATTCCACTCAAACTTTCTCTCTGCACACAGTTTACTCCTTTACTAAAAGACACCTCCGACTTCTCATAGTTAATTTTCTGTCCAGATGCCGCTTCATATTTGTGAGAATATCAACTATTTTCAGGCATTCCTGTCGAGTTGCTCTAGTAAACAAAAGACTGTCATCTGCAAAAAGAAGATGAGAGATTTCCGGTCCCGATCGGCTAGCTTTTGCACCATGAAGTTCCTTAGAAAGCACTTTCTGTTGTATCATCTGTGAAAAGGCATCCGCAACCAGTATAAAAAGGAAGGGAGAAAGAGATCCCCTTGCCTTAGGCCCGAGAGGGGTAACAGACCCCCCTGCTCTGCCATTAATAAGAAAAGAGTAAGACACTGACGAAATGCAACTCATTACCAAATTCACCCAACGTCCATCAAAGCCCATTGTCAATAAAAGCTTCCTGAGAAAACCCCATTCTACCCGGTCATAGGCCTTGCTCATATCCAACTTCATCGCAATCAGTCCCTTCCTGCTATTATTTTCTTTTCTTCATAGAATGAAAAATCTCGAGGGCTATCAGGGAGTTATCAGTTATTAATCGTCCAGGGACAAAGGCACTTTGGTTCTCCGTAACAATGTCGGGGAGGAATTGTTTCAATCTAAGCACCAAAGCTTTGGATGCAATCTTATATAGTACATTACACAAACTAATAGGCCGAAATTCCGAAACCAGAGTCGGATTTTTAACTTTGGGAATGAGGGCAATATTAGTACAATTAACAGAACTCGGGCAACAGTAACTATGTAAAATATTGCTAACAAAATGGAATACCTCATCACCAATAATGTGCCAAAATCTCTGATAAAAAATTGCATGTAAGCCATCTGGTCCTGGCGCTTTACAAGGGTGCATCTGTTTTAAAGCCTCATGAATTTCCTCCTTCGAGTATGGTTTCAATAATATATCATTAAACTCCGTTGTCACCGATTTTTTCACGAACTGGAGCACCTCATCCATTGCGCCAGTAGATGGATCACTCGACGTAAAAATCTCATGAAAATATTTCTGCACCAACCTTTCCAATTCCTCCTCCTCCTCTCGCCATTCACCATGTTCATCAAATAGACCTTTTATGCAATTTCGTTTTCTTCGCTGAGAGGCTTATGATGAAAATACGACGTATTCCGATCCCCATCTTTATCTCGGCCACTCTCGACCTCATATACCAATGAGCTTCGAGTTTTGCGTTCAAAGAATCTAGTTCCTTCTCCAATTCCCACATTTCTTGCATGTCGTCTCCGAGATTTCTTCCTTTTGCGCATTATGAAGCTGTTTTTCTACCCTGTCAATTTTCTTTGCCAGGTCCCCCGACCCTGCTTTGCTCCAGCCTACTAATCCCCTCGCAACAACCCCCAACCGGCTTTGAATAGGATCCCCCACCGAGCCATCCCACGCCTCACGGACCGTGGCTTCACATCCTTCTTCCAATAGCCACTTCGTTTCAAATTTGAATTGTCGCATATGACATTGCTTCATCTTAGGCGCTTGGGTTTTTAGTACAATTGCCGCATGATCTGATTTGTATCTAACAAGGTGCTCCACAACAGCTTCCGGAAAAAGTTGTAGCCATGTTTGAGATACCAAAAATCGGTCAAGTCTCTCCCGAATCCTCGTTTCCGGACTATCCCCTCTCCCCATGTATACCATTGCCCCACAGCTCGTAAATCTCGTAAACCACAAGTATCAATCACCTCCCTAAAACCCTCTCATAGCACGTCGTTCTCTATCAGCACCCCCCTGCTTCTTCATCATAGGATAATATTTCATTAAAATCACCTCCCAGCACCAACGGACCATCGAACTCCAAACAGAGATGTCTAATAAGCTCCCACGTACGATGCTTATTTGACTCCTCCGGCCAGCCATATATACACCCACAAAACGCCATCTCTCTCCCCTGCGAACCACATCGCCACAAATGTGATTTTTAGAGAAAGACACCAAAATAAAATCAATTGCCTCCTTTTGCCAGTAAAGACAAAGTCCACCCGCCCTACCTACACTTGCCACACCAAAAGCATTAGAAAACGCTAGTCGCTCCTTTGTTTGTTCTGCAATTTCTTTAGTCACCATTGTTTCTGACACGAATAACATGTCCGGGGAAATAGAAGAATTCCATCTTCTAAGTTGTCGAACTGTCCAGGGGTTCCCATACCCGACAGTTCCAGCATAGGATATTCATAATGCCCGGCGGAGTTGGTCTCCGCCAATCTCCGCCTCAACAGTTTGATCACCACTGTCCAGATTTAAGTCTCCCACAACTCTGCTTTTCTTTGTTACCACCGCATCATCACTAGGATCCATTAATTGAATTTGGTCAGGCCACTTTCTCTTTTCCCCACTGTTAGGCTCATGCATGGTCTTACGTAGACTAGCTTGCTTCTCCACAATAGATTTTTTTGAGTGCTGAATTTTCGGTTTTACTTTTCGAGATTTAACAATGCCACTATCATTATTTGCAACAAAACAAAAAAGATTATCCACATTACCTTCCTCCTGCAAATGTGGTACCACAGCAGCACCTTGTTGTGTGTATAAATCTTCCATAGTTGTATCAAATTCCAACCTATCCTCCTTTTCCTTCTCCAAAATCACCCCACTACCCACCTCTTCATCCACCGTAACAACCGGTTCCCTAGCAGCCTCCGTGATGGCAGATGATGGTTTCTCAAAGAAGAGAGACTTTGCAGTTCGTAGGAAAATACGAGTCTCCTCCTCTTGCTTGAGACGCCCTTTGCGAGGCGAGGCCCGGAGCCACGAGCCCCACTGCTTCCCTTCATTCCCATCTTCCTCCTGGTTCACCAAACAGTCACGTTCAATGTGACCAATCAATCCACACGCATAGCAAAATGTGGGCAAACGTTCATATTTCACGTCAACCAGCACCGTACTACCGTCCTTCAATGAGATTCTTTGAACCCTCCGCAACGGTTTCTTGATATCCAGTAATATCCGAACCCGCGCCGATCTGTCCCATTGCACTCCATCTGATTCTACCTCCAAAACATCCCCAATACAGCCTCCAATCCTACGTACATAAGATTCCGAACGATAACCCATCGGTAAATTATATAATCTCATCCAGAAAGGGCACCGTCGCAGTTCTATATTTGATGGCTGGACATGATCCTCAACTTCCTGCAGCATCACCAGATGTTGATCAAAAGTCCAAGGTCGGCCATCTAACACCTTTTCTTTATCTCTGCGGCACGCAAATTGTACAACGAACAGGCCATTTTCAATCGGCCGAAACAAAGCCCCGGTTTTGATCGCCCAGATTTGGTTCAAGGTTCGTTTTAAAGCATCAAATTATAATTACGTACCGTCAATACTTTCCCAACAAGCGTTAATTCAAGATCATCATTATTGTTCGTACTCTCAAAATCATCAAAATTTACTACTTTGTCTTCTTCCTCAGTAATACGCAGACTCGACACCCGTGACACAATCTCGTCAGCCATCGGGCTGACCCTGATCCCAAAGAGGGATTCAGCGACTCGAACTATCGAGGTTGATTAATGGAGAAACCAAGACTTTCTCTCAAACCCTAGAAACCCTAGAGAGAGACTCAAGTGTGGTTGTGACTTTAGATATTTGTTAAGTATCTTTAGTTTAACAAACTAGTAAAGCACAAATAATGATATTCTACCAATTGTTGGACTATTAAATATTGTTTTTAGAAATTAATTATTAAACTAATAAAGGTGTTTTTTATTCGACGCTTTTTAGCTGGCAAGCCCAATATGTTTTTAAGACAGGTAAGAAGAAAAAAGTTAAGCCCACAAAAATATTTTAGGACCCGGCCGAAGCTCTTAAATGATCACCTCCTACAAACCTCAAGTTTTTCCCCATAGCCACTACTGGACTTCTGGTCAGGTGAGTATTTTCAAATAAATAAATAAATTATTTGCCAAATTTCAGTAATTGTTTTTGGTGATACTTACCTTAGCTCATTAGTAGTTTAACAGATAAATTAAATTTGAATTCATTGTGTTTTCTTCCAATATATTCCCTCTGTTTTACCAAAACAAATGATCCCAAGTCAATCCCATAGATGCAGAGATTGAAGAAGATCATATCAATGCATAAAAATCTATCAGATATGAATTTATTCTCTCCCTACAGCGTAAATTAACATTAATATGGAGCAAGCAGATTGATGATGAAGAAAAAAGAACAAATAATAAAAAAGCTCCCCTCCCTTCCGATTCAGTTGGAACATTTGTTTTTCCACGGTGTTAAAAGGTGCCTTTTACCATTAACATTTCTAAATAAACATTTTTAATAATTATAAAAATTTAACATCATGAAAATGCACATTGAAAGTTGAAACCTACTAATGAGATCTTATATTTTATCATATTTTCTTAAGAATTAGTTTTTTTTTGGCACATAAAAGAAAAAATACAAGCTAACCCATGAACTCTGACAAGTAACAAGAAGTCATTTAATAGTTTAGACACATTAAGCCTAGAACATAGTAGAATTTTACAAGACACCACACTAGTAATACGCTTCTTAAAGGGGAAGGGGATCACATCTAAGAGAATTGACCCTACTAACTTGTGCTTTTTTTTTTTTTTTGATAAGCCCCACTAACTTGTGCTTACAAACAACATGGGAGGACGAGACTTTGAAGTTGCATATTGAAAGCACCTCGACCTTTGTTTCCCTGGAGACCGGCCTTTGAGGGATCTTGATCTGACATTGAGCAACACCATGCGCATGTTAGACTTGGCAATCCTTGGTGCTCTCATCCTTGCTTCGCTAGGTGCTTTTCTTTTGCGGACACCGTTGGAATCATTGATGATACACCGTACACGACCCTTGCTCGTTAATCTCGCAATTGGCTCTTCTGCATAGCCTACCTTCTGTTGGATTGCTTCATAGGCCGAAACTTCTTGCATCTCTCCATCCTTGTGCTGAAGACCTGACTGATTAATGGAGGTGGTGACATTCTCCACGAAAGATGTTTTATCTACTTATTCTTCTTCCTTTAAAAACAAGTCTTCTTACCCAGATTCATGGGAGCAATTGCTTGCAAATTCTGTGACCATTGTTTCCTGCAACTCAGAAGTTGATCTGTTGTCCACAATCGATATGTTTGATTTTGAAATGAGGTTATGAGCCTTCATAAAGGATATTGAGTGGGGTGGTAAACATGTAGATCCTCCCCTTGCTTAAGTTTGAATACATCCGCTTACGATAGTTTTAAACACATTCATGGTCTTCTTTTATTGATGTAGGTAATAAGACCTACAACCTTGTTACCTATATGCCCTCTATTAAGGGGAGTGGTATCAACCCAAGAATCCTTCATAATATCAACCTCCATACTATCACAACTCACAAGCTTCCTTGTCTCGAGGCTTTCCTTCACACTCAACTTTTGATTGGTCAGTCTTGCATATTCGCTGCATCCTATGTCTTGATTTTGGAATTTCACATGCTCCTTGAGTTTCTCAAATCCCGCACCCTCTAACCTTACTTAGATTGTCTCCTTCTACATCCTGAGTTTGACATAAGGATTGTTCCAAAGTCCAAACTTGTTATTTCTTTGATTATTTCCTTATTTTTTGGTTCTAACTCCTAAGCTTTCCTAAATTCCTCATAAGCCTCTCCAGACACCCTAATTTTTAAAATGCTAACCCTCTCCTAAAATTCGCATTCACATTCTTCTTATCAATCCCCAAAATCATTGTGCAAACCACAATAGTAATGGTCAACTTGTTTAATTTTAATGTGCAAGCTACAAGATTTAAATGCAGAGAAATAGCCAATTCTCAGAAGAGTGAGTTATCATCACATGTATTGATGTCATCACAAACTACTGACATCACAACACAAAATGATTTGATAGCCTTTTCATACTTAGCATATGCATTGATAAAATAATTTAGCTTAAAAAGGTAATTCCCCTCTTTTCACAAAAAACTCCTCCACATCTTCGTCATCTTCATCTAACTTATTCAAATGATGTAATATGACAGGAAAAAAGTTTAAATTCATCCCCCATATTTTCAACACCAACCATATTTATTAACTGAAACACTAGAAACTAGGATTTAGAAACCAACTTAGCAAAAAAAAAACACCAGCAAAAACAAATCACAAGAACCTAACAGACGAACAATATACCCTCACACCAAATTAGGTTAAAGAGAGAGAAAGGCGGGAACTCCCTAAAACTTACAAATTAAACAACAAAGGTGATGTAAAACGGTGAAAGGGTGGAGTAGCAGATCTTCTAGCGTCGATCAACAAATGAACACGGATTAATTATTCCTTGGCAAGTTTGAGAAGATAAAGAAACCAAAATCTCAGACCTTAAAGCAGTGATAAAAGTAAAAAAGAAATTAACAAAAAGGAGATAGAATTCAATAGAACGTGGTCTCGTCGGTGATCGGAATAGACGAGGCCACCCGTGAGTCACTGGCGATCTTAGAAGTTCAGTTCAGCTTGAGGAAGGTTTTGGAGCAGCGTTGGAAGAAGTTTCTTCTTGAGAATTAGTGAAAAAATACAACCGAAATTTGATAGTTTTTTACCATTAGCAAACATATGTTGTAACTGATGTGGGATGGAGTAGGTTCCACCTTTAGACAACAGTGGGCAGAAAAACTTACCAAAAGCGAATAGTTAACATTGCAACCACAACCTTACCCATACTATGTTTCATTTAAAACAGAACGAATGAAGTATTTCATTTTCACCATCAGATGTTATTCTCACCACCACACAAAAAGAGGGAGGGATCATATAAGCCTACCTCAGCTCCGTGCTGTACGTGCAGAAAGTCCAGTTGACATACAGCATACAACTCAAGTACTACACTTTTCCTCCAAAGAAGTCTCTCCTTGTTATGAGTATTATTCAAGCCAGAAGCTTCAAGCTCGCTGATGCCTCTCTCAACCAACTGAAAAGAAAAAAATAGTTTACAAACACTTCTTTCAACAGCTACATAAGCATTTCAGGATACTAAATCAAGGCTACTATTGCAAAAGAATTCATAAGATAGAAAGGCAAAGCACTAGTTTCATATTTCCCCATGTGAATAAAACATGAGAACTTTGTCACACAATATTCACAAATGTAAAAAGATGAGGGGGATAGATTTTGTGAACATAAAGTGAAGGCCTCATAAATAAATAAAAAACTAATTGACAGATAAAAGAGGACATACCAAACTCATTTAGCCGATGGAAGCTGAACTTGGTAAAGCAACTAAAGATGATAGACTTCACGAGCCTTATCTTTGATGGACCGTGTCCAGAGATTGACGATCTGTATCATTTAAAACTCAACAATACATCATATAACCATAATCAAAGAATGAGAGTTCAAACTTGATGGACAAGAGCAATTCAAGTCCATGGAAAATACTGATAGATCAACTTCATCATTGTGCTGATTTCGACCGGCAGGGATGGGTTAAGCCAGAAGGAGAATAGATAGATTATGAACCAAACACAAAAGCTCATTACAATTCATAATACAATATCTTTGTCTATCCGAAAGTGCAATACTGATATCAAGTCTTGATACTCGAATGCATCAAATTACATGTCTTTTGTCATTGGTTTTCATTCCAAAACCCAACGGGAACAAAGGATCATACGAGCTCTGTCCAGCATTTATTGGCAGTTGATCAACACTTTTGAACCACGTCACGGGGAGTAGACCCTCAAATTCATAATCACCAAATAGAACATCAGTTACTCCCGATCCTTCAGTTCCAGGCAAAAATGCAGCAATCAGAGCATCCATCTTGTCCAAAAGCCACGGCTCTAAAACTAAAGGCCTACCAGAAACCAGAATGACAAGTGAAGGAATTTTATCTGCAACGGCACTAATCACATTAGCTCCATTCAAAGGAATATTAAGAATCGAGTTGTCCCCAGTGCATTCCGCATATGGAGCTTCACCAACTGCTACAATGGCAAAATCAAAATCCTCTCTTGCCAACATGTCAGATGATGGCATCTCCTCATAAATCACTTGAGTGTTATCACCAGCAGCGTCTTTTATAGCATCATAGATGGTAGTGCCTGAAACATAAACAACGTTTCAATCTGATACTCTGAAGTCTGAACTCAATACTTAGTCTCTGCTCTATATAGAATAGAGATACTGATCACCATCACCATGAGTAATCAGATCATATATGTTTTTCGTACAATAACAAATTACACTAGGAAAGGCCTCTAATAAAATGATAAGTTCATTGAGTAGCTTTTCTGAAATAGTTTATATGGATCAACACTACTCAAATCATTTATACTAGAATAATATGCATGTAATGAGATAATGTTCTTACTCCAGACAACAAACGTGCAAAGCAGTATGAACTATGAAATAAGCTAGCAGGAGTGGCATTACAAATACAGACTACAGAAGATAGAAGGAACAACACATTGTCAAAGAAACACATACCAATAGTAACTCTGCCACTAAGTCCGTGCCGAGTTACAGTCCACCCACCACATTGGTATCCAAGATTGTCGGCATGTGTTCCAGCAACAAGGATTTTTTGGACACCCCTGTTTAATGGCAGGAATGGAAATCTCGAGTCCTTTCCGTTTTTCAGGAGAACCAAAGATTTCCGAACTGCTTCACGTGCTAACTCGCGGTGCAACTGAGACAAACCCATGCAGTTAGTTCTATATCTAGACTAGGATTAGCAGTGAGAATTTTCTTCGAATGGAGACTATCATCTTAGAAAAAGAAGTCTGACAGACATCATAAAAGGACTGTTCTTTGTCTAATAGAAAGGTCCTTAGAATATTGACAGTAATGTAACAAAATGTTGTCTAGAGAGCAAAGAAATCAAAAAAGCACACCGTGGATGGGTAGAGCTTGCCAACCGACCATGATGTTTGGATTTTTATATAACTTGACTTCTATGAGACAATCCCGTCCTGCTTATCCCAAAAATATAATCTATCCGTCCTCAAATAATTGTCCGGCATACTATTAGGTGTCCGTAAGATAATTGTCTTGTTTCAAATGAAATTTTCACCCCACTATATCCATGCGACGTGCGCCCCTCCGCTAAATCCCTCTCTCTCATACTCATTCTTAATATGTGAGTGAAGGCTGACAGGAAACTGAATTGAGGGCAGAAGGTGTGTGTGTGTGTGTTTGTGCGTCGGTCATTTTTGCGTGCTGGCGGTGTGTGTGTGTGTGTGTGTGTGTGTGTGTGTGTGTGTGTGTGTGTGTATGTGTGTGTGTGTGTGTGTGTGAGAGAGAGAGAGAGAGAGTAATTGGAAATCATTGATATACCATGATGATGAAGATTGGGATTATTGCTCTATCCAAAAGGGCGAGAATTGGAATACAGGGACGGATTCATTAAGAGAACTATAAAAAGCAGAAGGGTTTAACATAGCTTATAAGAACGTATTGGGTCTTTTATTATATATTTCCGCAAATTGTAAACAGTAACAACGCCAATTCCATTAAATTCTAGTACAAGGAAATAGAAGGAAAGGCTCCAACTTCCGGAGGGGGGAGGGGAGCAGTAAGAATGATCTATTCGAGTTCTTATTAACAAACGACATGCTTAACAAAACTGACCTTGCAACCAACTGTATCTAGCAAAGAACGGTCAGTGTAAGGGTGTTCAAAAAGTCCTGCAACAAACTTCACCCTCAGAATCCTCTCAATAGCATCATCAATCCTAGACAATGGTATCTCTTTCGATTCCACGAGATGGGTAAAGTCCTCCAGATACTTTTCATAATTGAAAGGCACCATTACCTGCATGTTCACTTTATCATGGCTGGCAGATACAAAGAGGAGAAAAACTAAGTTCTACAACTAAGTGTCCTACTACTTTCCTTACCATGTCAATTCCTGCACTGACAGCAGCTGAAATGCAGAAACGATAATCTGCGCCTTGAGGTTCACAAAGTTCATCAATGCCTTCCCAATCTGAAATTACAAATCCCTGCAGCAGAAATCAGGATAATGAAACACCAAAAACCAGTTAACACATATACACAAGATTTCAAAGCAATACTAATAAAAGAAAAAAAGAATTCACTCTGACTTGAGAGAGAACTCAATAAAGTAAGGAAAGACTTGGGTGTTAATGATATTGTCTCCTAGTATCAAAATGGTGTAAGAGATCAAAAAAGCAAGGTAGAGATAACACTTCAAAATAATAATAATAAATTGCCCATGGTGAAGCAGCTCTTTCGTTACTTTGCAAAAGTATGGCAACACAAACCACCATAAATAAATGAAAATGTGAACATATACCTTGAAGCCCAACTTATCTTTAAGAACCTCAGTGAGAAGAAAATGATCAGCATGTAGCTTTCTCCCATTCCAACTGGAATAGGAGGCCATGACAGTGCAAACTCCCTGAGAAATACAGTCCAGATAAGGTGCCATATGAATCCTCTCTAAATCTTCATATGAAGAAATTGTATTTCCCTCATTTATACCTTTATGCGTTCCTCCATCACCAACAAAGTGTTTAGCACAAGCAATGACATTCTTTCTGGAACAAACACAAACCAGGAGAGAAAACAGAATTAAAAAAGGTAAAGCTTTTCCCAGCCATCAAATTTTAGGAAACATAAAATTAATCCTTAAGCACTATGTTCTACAACACTAAATTCTAGTCTAACACAATGAAAGCGTTAGTCGAAAAGTTGACTTCCATTACCTTCCTTCCAAAAATGGGTAACCATTTGGGTGTCTTGTAGGTGGTTCTCCCTGCAACCCTGACACAAAGGAAGTCATCTTCCTCACTATTTCAGTGTCTTCACTATAACCCTCATAGCATCTTCCCCATCTTGAGTCCCTGCACACCTGTTGGAAGACAACAAGCCAATTTTACATTTTCGAAGAAACAGACAGCAAACCAGATCAGTCAAGCAACCAAAAGATCTTCCCATTATGACAGTTGTTAAACACTAGGGGTCTTAGCAATAGATTCTATCACTTCCTAGGTTCCTCCAGAAAATCAAGATCAACAGTGAGATGTTCCACAATACTGACCCTTGATTGTTCAAAAATTATAAATGGATGCGCATGACAATGCATTAGAAATGATACCAAGGTATAAGGTTTTCAATAGCATATATCGCATGACAAAACAGAATGGAGGTAGATAATCTATGTGGATGACAACCAGAGATTCAATTTTGGCCTATGCACCTGACCCAGCAATTAGGATTAAGACTTTCACATTATTGTTGATGGGAGTGGGGACACTGATCAGGTTGCAGCCCCGCGGAAACAATTCTTACTTGGACCATCAACATGTCCAACATATGAAATCATAAATGAAATCATAATTTTATACGGGATACAAGTTGCAACTTCATTGTCACCACAAGGAAAAAAAAATTGTACGGTCTTAGTCTCAATGCTTTAGATGTGTCATGTGACATTTACTATCAACATCTTATTATTCTTTCATCCCATAGAAAGCAAGTTCAAAAAACGTATTATCCCTTCCATCCCCTTAAAATGCAACTATGCAAGTTTAAAACAAAGGACTGACCATAATAGATTACATAGGCATACCAACTGGTATTTGTGACAAAATTCTTGAACATCACCTAGACAAGGCCCATGAGGATGAAAGTCAATCTACTCACAAGCCCAAGTGACGTTTATTTGTGATGAAGAAGTAATTTTCTAGGCTTATAAGCCTATCAGATGGTAAATTTCTCCCCATTATCCGATATGGGACTATGGGAGTGAGACACCTCACATGAGTTCATATGAAAAAGCAATCAAGAGATAGACATCTAATAAAAGCCAACTCCTCATAATTAGAGTCCCATAATATAAAAATAAAAGCATCCAATGTAGGCCTAGATACCATTCTTTTCTGAGAGAACTGAAAGGTTTGGGTTACCCATGAAGGTAGGGAAAAGTCAGTATACATACAACTTCAAGTGAAGGTGGAAAGTCGATCTACTTATGAGCCCTAAAGGAGCTTCCATCTACTAATGAGGGAGTAATTTCCTAGGCTTATAATGTGGTAATTTTGTCTCAATTTCAAATGTCGAAGTGAGACTACTCAAAATAGTTCATACAAAATGGAAAAATAAATAACCATCAAGAGACAAGCATCTAATCAAGACCAAATCCTTATGAATTTGCATGAGCTCAAATACCATAATTTTATTTTATTTTTTGCTGAGAGTATTGAAAATTTGGAGTGCCCAATGAAGGAGGAGAAGACTTGATCTACATACAAGTCCAAGTGAGGTTCCAGGCCAAAACAATTAGCATGAGTAACTCTCTAAACTTGCAATAGTTTTCTTTTCATTCCTCCGCTGTGGGACAACTCGTATATGCCACATACAAATTCATAATTATCTCGTATCGTGGAAATATGCTAAACATCCCACTCAACTAGCCAAATCCACATCCATAACTAACAACTTTTAAATCCTTAAATTTTACAAGAAGGTAAAAACTTGTAGGTTTTTCATTGAAAATCACTTACAGCTACACATGGAGCAAAGGTGTAATGAGCTCCACTAGCTCTAACCTCCAAAGCAGTTGCAACCCCTATTCTATGAGCCAAATCCGCATCCCTGTACGAAATTCGCCAAATTCACACTCTTTTCACAAATCAAACAAAATTGAACTTTCTACCAAAGGAAAAAAAATAAAAAATCAACCAACCTAGTGGCACCAAGATTAACATTGTGAGGAAAAATAGTAGCACCATATACATTATTATTACCATGAACAGCATCAACTCCATAAATAATCGGAATCGCCAACCGCGAATCCATAGCCAATTTCTGAAATCCATCAATCATATCAGCCCAATCAGACGAAAGCGCCTTATCGAAAGGAGCACTTCCTCCCGCACTCAGTATACTACCTGTAAAAATCGACAAATTCATAAAAACAGTGAAAAACAAAACCCTGGGAGAGAGAAAACTCAAAAAAAGATAGACAGTTGACGAGTAACCGATGCCAAGGTCTTTAATGGCGGAAGATGATGCAACGCTTCGTTCGATTTGAGTCATTTGAGCGAGCTTCTCTTGTAGAGTCATTCGAGAAAGGAGATCTTTAATTCGTTCTTCAATTGGTGCGTTAGGGTTTCTGTAAATGCAGTTTACTTCCATGGCTACCAATACGAAATTCAACAATTAGGAGAGAGAAAGTTAAGGAAGATGTTGAATTGCGAGGAAGAAGAGTGACGAATGATGGTGGGTTATTACCAGATAATATTTTCAAGCACAATTGCACAAATGACTATGTAAGAAATATGGCGGGAGAAATGTTAGGTAGGTATAGGAAAGGAGGTTGATATATAACGCCTAAAAAAATAACGGATTTTTCACCATATATTTCGACAAAAAAATTTATTCACCATATACTTTTAATGTTGTCAAAATTCACCATATACCTCTTAATCTCTTGATAATTCGCCATGTATTCTTAATTATTAACGATTATCATTTTTTTATCATTAACTCTTGATTCCATTAATAAACCTTATTTTATCTTATTTCACTCATTTAGCCTAACAAATTAGCATTGAAACAACATATCGGTCTAAAAAGAGAAGGTAAAGAGTTATGGAAGAAAATAGCTAAAAGGGGTCATTTGTGGTGTTTCAATAGTGTTCAACTGAAATTTTTTTCACGCGATGCGTGCTTGAATTTTTATCGAAACAGAAACTCGATTTTCTTCGGCATAAGAGTCAAAATTTGAACATTAGACATACAAAGTATAATTGTTTTTAGTTACGAAATTTGATTGGTTTAGTTTCTGTCACTTAAGTCTCTCACCATTTTTTTGTTTTTTTTTTTTTACTTTTCAAAGTTAAATTCTATGAACAAAATAGAAATTTTATTGAATTTATTTATGATTTCTAATATTATAATTTTTTTGTTGATTTTTGAATTAAGTACATACTTCATAAATTGTAAAGAAAGTGGACACTTTGATTTCAAGTCAATTTTTTCATAGGTTGTAGTTTGTAAGTGAATTTTTAAGTTTTTATAAAGTTTCCTCATTTTAGTGATTTGCATAACGTAAATCATTTTAGTTGACTTGTGAGTGATTGTTATAATTATATTTTTGGTATTTTTGTTTGAAGTCCCCTTTGATTTGTAAGTGAAATTGTAATATAGAATGGGAAGAGGGGCAAAATAGGCATTTCAAAAGAGGACACCATTGCTCCCCCCTTCCCTTATATAATAGAGATTAAAGCTAACGACTCAAATAAGGATTAATTAGGATTTGGTAACAAACTTAGGGGTTAATAATCAAAAAAGTTGATAATCGTTAATATTAAGGACATATGGTGAATAATTAATAAATTGATGAGTATACGATGAATTTTGAAAACATTGAGGGTATATGGTGGAAAAAAAAATTATCAGGAGTATATGGTGAAAAATCCGAAAATATTATGCTCGTGATATTTATGTATAAATTTATGATTAAGTTCATGTGATAAATTACTTATTGGTTGGTTATGAGAAAGCTCAAACATGAGAGTAAGAGAATGTACTAGTATATTCTTTGTGCAAGATCAAGGTACATTATGTAGGTAGATCTTTTGAAATGTGGTTTTATGTGGTAAAATTGTTTATTGATTTAATGGTTGGATTGGTTTACAAATTTGGTTTAAAATGGTTACATTATTTTATTATTCAATATTTGAAATGAAAAGAAAAAATAATTTTATCAATCATTTTTATAGAAAAGTTTGGTTATCCTTTTTGAAAAATTAAATTGTTTTTACAATAAAAGTTTTTGATTGATTTTTATGAACTTTAAATGTTCAAAAAGTTATTTGTGAGAAAAAAAATATTTATTCGTGCATTACAAGTCATGTTATTATCATTATTGCTTGATTAACATCAAGAAGGGGTTATTCATGACTTATGAGTCATATTATTATTATTATTATTATTATTATTATTATTATTGTTATTATTATTATTATTATCATCATCATCGCTTGATGAACATCAAGAAGGGTTTATGCTTCAAAATTCACTTGTTGACAATTATTGTTACCCTTTGATATAGATATGTGATGGGATGACTAGATTGAGCTGCACATTTAGGAAAAGGAAGGGGAGAGAACAAGATTAATTGTTTTAAGGTTATTTTTAATCCAAGTTATTTGGAAATAGTTTGTTTTTAAAGCTTATTCTTGAATTATTAGTTAAAGTGTTTGGAAATAGTTTATTCTTAAAGGGTTACACTTGAATTATTAGTGATGCAGTTTTCGAAATGTAACTTGTTACGGACTAACAAATGTCAAATGTGTTACTTATCTAGTATATTTTGTACTCAGTTTTATACTGACGCGTATTTTCTTTATCTTATTTGGCTTTGCCGTATTTAGCATTTGGTAAGCAGTTTTGCAGGTGAATTTTGGATGTGCATGAGAGCATGATAGGAAGGGGATCTTCACCTAAATTAGGGTGTTTCATTTATTTTGAATTTTTGAGTATTGAGACAATATTCATTTTTATAAATAAAGAAGTATTATTATTTTTGGTTAGAATCCTACGCGGTAAGTTTTTGGTTAGTTAGTAGTTGGTTGTCGAAAGCATATTAGTTTCGTGGCGGTAATACTCCTAAATTACTCAAATATTATTTATTAAATTATTAATTTAAAAGTGAGTAAGTTGGGGGTGTTACAAACGCAGGGCACGGCGAGTTCTATAGCGCAACAACACACGCAGGGTGTCGAGCCACTGATCGCGGGGATCATCGAGACAACAACATGCATCATCAACTCGGGCTCATTAAATGCCCTAGACCTTGTTTCTTTTATTATCCTTGTTCATGTATTATTAGCCTTCATATATATATTCTATTTTGTGGGTTAATTAGGATTGATCATCAGAAACACAAGAGAGAGAAAAACAATAGAGAAGCTCACTGAAAAAGTTTTGAGAGATTCATTGAAGAGAGTATTCAAGTAATTTTCTTGTCTAGTGTATTCATTGTTTCGCTTTGATCATACTGAAATAGTTTATTCATGCCATGAGGACGTAGTATCAAATTAATAGTGAATCTCATTAAATCTTGTGTGCTCTTTACTAGTTTTTTCCCATTTAATTGTTTATTTATTCGCTATTTCGCTTTCGTTGCAACAATTATTAAGTTGGTAAGATGAAGTTTCCCTTACCATCTCATTTCCCTTAATAGTCTGCCCTGTAAACCTAGCTGATTAATTATACTTGTACGACATATCAGTTTTGTAGGATCCTTCATTTTACCAACAGAGTAATAAAAAAACATTTGAAAAATATAAGACTAGTATGCATAAATTCCAGAATTTTTTTATTGAATAATGCAAAAGTGGATTTTAATTCCCAAAACATGTCCAAAAAAATAAAAATTCCCTGCGTACCTTCCACGTAGGATGGCACGCGAGAAACTGATTTTTTTTTTTGTTTTTGCCCACATAAACCGCTACTCACAGTAGCGATTTACCTCTGCTACTTGAGTAATGAACTGCTACTCGAAGTAGCAGTTTACACAACACACACAAAAAAAAAAAAATTTTTTTTTTTTAAACCGCTACTTCGAGTAGCGGTTTTGCTTAAGTTGAAAAAAAAAAAATTTATCGCGTGCTGTCCTACGTGGACCGGTACGCAGGAATTTTTTTTTTTTTTTTGGGCATATTTTGGGAATTAAAACCCACTTTTGCATTATGTAAGGAAAAAATATATAAATTCCAGAATGGGTCTTTTACTCTTTTCTTACAAAAGTTAATCATTTTTATCATTTCCATATGCAACTATAAACCTAGGGTTTTTCCCCATAGCCACAACTGGACTTCTCTCCACCGCACCGAAAGCCTTCCGTCGCTATCGCAAAGCCTGTGCTGCGGGCGGTCAACTGGTCAGGTGAGTATTTTCAAATTATTAAATAACTTATTTGCCAAATTTCAGTAATTGTTTCTGCTGATACTTATATTAGCTCATTAGTAGTTTAACATATGTTGTAAGTAGTCAGTCATCGTTATTTTTATTTTTTTTGATTTTCTGAAATGAGTTTGTGTGCTTTTTTTTTTCAATTTTCATAATGTATTTATTCAATTACTTTTATCATTTTTCTTTTTGCCAAATTTTAACTGCCTATATTGACTGATAATTGATGTAGTTCATTAGTAGATTAATAGCGATTAAATTGTTGATGTGATATTAATCCATGAATCAGAATAGCAATGTAATCATGTCCACACTGAACTAATAGCTTAATTTTAGTGCATTATGAAGTACTCCCTCCGTTCTATTTTGTTCTTCCTATTTAGAATCTTGACACTACTCACAATTGAAGAGAATCTTCTAATTTATTTTCAACATACGATAAAAAATATAGTCATCAGGGGTCTTGTTTGATTCGTCTCAATGAGTACTTTATTAATATTTAATCATTATAATTTTGACTGATACACTATTAAAGATTTTTATGGTCAAATGCGTGTATTGACAAACGTGTAAGTCAAAATAGTAAGAACAAAAGAGAACGGAGGGAGTATCTATTTGCTGCTTTTTTTTAGACAAAAATAGAATGATGAATATATGGAAGCTTAATTTGCTATCATAATTTGGCAATTGTTAGCCGTGAGTGTAAACTAATGTATTGGATTATTTTTCCTATCAATTTATCTTGGTCTTCTTTTTGAATAACTTCGAACCATGTAGGTCAATTTCTGGATGCGCCATTGTTGTAAAGGCTAAGTAGAAGAGGAACCGACTGTATAATTGTGAAACAATGACTGAGTTGAGGACGGAGGACATCCTCAGGGAGAAGAAGACTCATGACGCCGACTCTATCACCTCTATTTCTCTAAATCACAAATCGCTTTCCTATGTAGTATGTACACTCTTTTTGGTGCTTCCGCATTTCTTCCGTTTTCTCCCTTGTGCAGCTACTTAATTTTTGTTCTTTTTTTTTCTCCCTCTTTTTTTCTGTATTCCAGATTTCGTGCTTAGGCGATTTCAAGAACCTTGAGAGACTTGACCTCAACTCCAACAGTTTAACTTCATTGAAGGTTACATGTTAGTTATATTTATTTGAAAATATGTTTTTTTTTTAATAAATTTCATCTAGTATCTTATTGAGTTTGGAACATTGTAGGGTTTGGAGCCGTGCTTCAATTTGAAGTGGTTATCTGTGCAACTAAACAAGCTTCACAGCTTGAAAGGGATTGAAGGCCTCACTAATCTCTATGTAATTATGCTGCACTCCACTTTTGCACCTTTTTTTTTGTCTTCAAACTGCATTAGAATTCGTTTGTTGATTGAGTTCGAGCAAATTTTTTTATGATGAGAAAGAGAACAAACTTTGTTTTTTCAGGAAAAGTTGTCTGTTCTCTTGGTCCTTTATGAGCGCTAATCACCATTTCTACTTCTTTCGTGTATAGGTGGTAAATGCTGGGAAAAATAAACTTAGATCTATGGACGAGGTTAAAAACCTGGTAAATTTACGTGCATTGATATTAAATGGTGAGCTCCAGTTTGATACTCTCTAACTTTTGGTTTATGTAGTTTTGTCTATGTGATTATCTAGTTTGGTGTAATTAACGTTATGAAGAACCCAAATCTTATCTTGTTTCTGCTGCTTGCAGACAATGAGATTGTATCAATATCTGGGCTTGATCAACTGATGGAATTGAATACTCTTGGTAGGTTTCTGAATCTCAAGCTATTATCCAATTCTACAAAATGCAGCATGTCTTGTGTCTTCAACTCTTAAAATATTTAGAGATGTCTGTTTCTTGTTATTAGAGCTTATATGGTCTCTTGAGCAATATCTGATTTCTGCTGTTTTTTAAGTAATCTTGACTTGTTACCTTGTTCTTCCTTACACTTTTTGGGTGAGTTTGTGTGCCCAAGGATATTTGTCTATTAACATTTTTTTTAACGCAACAGAGAGACATCTATTAGACTTTTGGGCTTAAAGCCAATCAGAGTTGTTAACATTTGTCTATTAACATTAATTGTTGGGTTCTCTTTCTTGATGAGTCTATGGGTCATATGACTCCCGTCATATTCCCATGTCCCGTTGTCAGACATTAGTACATCTAGCTGAATTTGGTGTCTATTCTGTTATATTACCTTGATTGTGGTGAGGCATGGTACTTTGTCATTTGTATTAGCTTTTGTCGAGCTATAGTGAGCAATGCAAAAATGGTTCCTTTACTTGGCTTGTGTATCTTTATTGTAGTTCTTTCTAGAAATCCAATCCGTAAACTGGGCAATTCACTGGCCAAGATGAAGTCGATTGCAAAGGTGAGCAGTTTATCAGATGTCAATTGAGTTCAAAGTAATATCGTACCAGAGCATCCAGTAAGTCAAGCTGTACTTACTATTTATGAGAAATTTCAGATTTCTCTCTCCAACTGCCAATTAGAAGATATTGACAGTTCAATCAAGGCTTGTGCCGGACTTGAACAACTTCGCCTTGCTCACAATGATATTAAGGTGTATGTTCGACTTTCTATCTCATCATGAGTTTCAATTCATCCATGTATTTGTCTGTCTGTTTGTCTCCAGCTAAGTGGAGTTGGGGAGGGGGTGCTGCCGAAGAATGTGCTTAAAATTTTTTCATTTTCTTACATAGTCTTCTCCCCCTTTAATCTAGCTAGATCACACACTACTAATTACTAATATACATTTCCTATTTTCTCTTAACCACAGGCTCTTCCTGCAGAGCTGGCTTTTGCTAAGAAACTTCAAATTCTTGACTTAGGAAGTAACATGATTTCAAGGTGGTCAGACCTGAAGGTGTGCATTTTTTTTTTTTTTTTACATTGTTACGCTGAGTGCCCTGTGTTTCTTGATTACTTTTGGTTTTGGCATAATTGCAGGTACTTTCCTCATTGTATAATTTGAGAAACATTAATTTACTCGGAAATCCAATAGCTGATAATGTCAAGCTCGTAAAGAAGGTAAGAACATATTTTTACTGGTCTTGAGCATGTGATTACTACATTGCTAGTAACACTAGTTGGGTCCTTTTTACTTGGGAGATGGGGGCGGGGGTAGGGTTGGAAAATTGAAATAAAAGAAAAGGATTTTCGTATTGTATCTGTGCATGGGTGGTGTGTTGCACTTGATGCTTCTAATGCTGTTAAATTTACTGGTATAAACTTCTCTTTTTGGTCGTTCTGATCCTTATGTGCTGAGTAATTTATTGTCTGTTTTGGGGAAATGATTGCAGGTAAAAAGGTTAGTTCCCAGTTTGCAGATACTCAATTCTAAAAGAATGGATAAATTAGGGTCTGAGAAGGATCAGAAGGCTGAGGATCCTGAACTTAGTTTAGGAGATGAGCTGAAGCCTTCAAAGAAAAGGAGAGATCATGATGTGAAGGCTGTAGAACGTAATGCGAATGTAATCGATGAGGAAGAATATCAAGTTGGAGATAAAAGAGATCACGTGAAGCAGGAGAAGAATTCTAGAAAGGCTAAAACAAGGCGAGTTACTGAAGGGGAGTCTGCTATACAGTGTAATGATGGGGAGAGCATGCAAAAGAACCGAAAGAAGAAAATAGAGAACCATCTGGAGAAAGAAGTACTGTTGCAAGAAGCTGACAAAACTTCAAAAGATAAAAGGTCAAAAAGAAAGGCAGAGAAGGCGCATCTGGACGTTATTGATGATAAGGAAACTCCATTTGCGGAACTTGTAGCTTATGATGCTACAGAAAGTATGGAACCAAATGATGGGAACAGAAGAGATAGCCAAGCTGTTGGGAAATTTGACGCATATAGTCCCCTGGTTATTTATCCAGCAAAGAAAAAGAAGAGCAAAAATCAAGGTGCTGGAGCTTCTGTTCTTCAGTTTCTGATGCCAGAAGTTGGGTTGGGTGGGCAATCAGCATGGGCTGATGATGATTAATGACTAGTCAAATTTTGCAAGCATATCAACAACTTGAATCTGCTGGAGACAAGGTCTTCTCGAAATCCCTTGTCGTCTTTGTTGTTCTACTTCAGCATCACATGTAGCATCTGCTTAGGTCACTCTGCATACAGATCTTGCGTATACTGAAGGTGCAGGTACTTCTGCTGTAGAAGTTAAATGTCTGCTTTTATTACGCTCAGCTATTTATCAATCTAAACTAGTTTCTTCTCGCTATAGAGGTCAATCATATGATCTTCTCTGATGTTTTTATATACTACTATACAACTACTCTTGATCACTTTTTTGACAAATGCAAATGGACTTCCTAACCATATACTTTACTAAATTTATGTTGCTTTGCCTAGTTAAAGATTGAAATAATGCTCATTGGAACTTGGTACATGTCAATTTCTACCTTTAATTTTAGCCAATCTAAAAAAGTAGCCTAGTTTTTTTTTTTGACAAATTATCCTAGTTCAGACTCTATTGAGCTTGATAGCACCGTGCCATCATGTTCTGCTGTCTCTGATTGAGGCACGTCTTCTTTGATCTCGTCACCTTTTGTGTTATTTGAATGATCAATAATATTGTCGGCCTCAACTTTTTTCTCCTCCTTGGAATGTTCTGCTGTCTCTGATTGAGGCACGTCTTCTTTGATCTCGTCACCTTTTGTGTTATATGAATGATCAATAACATTGTCGGCCTCAACTTTTTTCTCCTCCTTGGAATTTTCTGCTGTCTCTGATTGAGGCACGTCTTCTTTGATTTCGTCACCTTTTTTGTTATTTGAATGATCAATAACATTGTCGGCCTCAACTTTTTTCTCCTCCTTGGAATGTTCTGCTGTCTCTGATTGAGGCACGTCTTCTTTGATCTCGTCACCTTTTGTGTTATTTAAATGATTAATAACATTGTTGGCCTCAACTTTTTTCTCCTCCTTGGAATGTTCTGCTGTCTCTGATTGAGGCATGTCTTCTTTGATCTCGTCACCTTTTGTGTTATTTGAATGATCAATAACATTGTCGGCCTCAACTTTTTTCTCCTCCTTGGAATGTTCTGCTGTCTCTAATTGAGGCACGTCTTCTTTGATCTCGTCACCTTTTGTGTTATTTGAATGATCAATAACATTGTCGGCCTCAACTTTTTTCTCCTCCTTGGAATGTTCTGCTGTCTCTGATTGAGGCACGTCTTCCTTGATCTCGTCACCTTTTGTATTATTTGAATGATCAATAACATTGTCGGCCTCAACTTTTTTCTCCTCCTTGGAATGTTCTGCTGTCTCTGATTGAGGCACGTCTTCTTTGATCTCGTCACCTTTTGTGTTATTTGAATGATCAATAACATTGTCGGCCTCAACTTTTTTCTCCTCCTTGGAAGCAGATTCATCATCCTATTTAAAGTAGCAAAATTTAAGATCGTCATTAGTAGGTAGAGTAATTTTAAATCATATGTTGCTAAGAAATTTTTATGCTATGTTCTTGTGTGCGTCTTCCTTTAGACGTGATGTTCATTTTGCGAAATTAACAATGCTCATTTTGATGCATTAAAGCATTATAATTTTTGCATGTCTGGGCTGCATGAGAAAAAGTGTGTTAATTTTCTCATGTATGTGTGTATGTGTATGTTCTTGGGCTGCATATCTGGTTGCTTGCACTACATACACACATACAAAAACCCATACACGCGACGCCTGTGAGCCGTGAGGCTGTAACTGGGCATACGTAGCTCTAGATACTCCCAGATGTACATTGCGAAATGGAAACTGCAGTTGCTAAGGGGAAGAAACTTTACATGAATAATTTGGTTTGTTAGTAAGTCATCTTTGACTTCACTTTGGACCTCAATTTGTGGTGCAAATTTCATATCTTCTTCTAATCTTGAATGTTCATAGGTATCTTCTTGACAAGTGGTAGAAAATGAATCAGAAATTGCTTCCTTTGGACTATAATTTACTCCATTTTCGTTTGATGTCAAAAGTTCACCTTCATCCTATACTCAAATTCATTGTAGCAAAAATTTCACATAAACATGAATATGTATATCACAATCATAATTCAAAGACATAAAAAAGCGTCAAGGTAATGATCATTACTGTCTCCGTCTTATATTAGTTGCAACATCTGTTTTCATGGTCAAAGTTTATGTAGGATCTTGTTAGATTTATTTGAACGTATATTTTATCATATACTATAATTTCTTTCTTTAATAATATATACACAATTATGTATGTAATGGTCAAAGACATGTCTTGAAAACCATGAAAAAAAAGAAGCAGCAAATGTTGCAGCTAAATTGGGACGAAGGGAGTAGTTGTTATGATGCTACTACTTTTACCTCATTTCTTCTCGAGTGTTCATTTTGCTCAGTAATAGATGAATCTTGATGATCAACATGCTCTTTCTTAAGCTCACCTCCACTAAATTCATTAAAAGTTGAGCTTGTCTCCGTTGTTGCTTCAATTTGGCTTGTAATAGTACTTTCTTCACTACTTCCTTGAGATCCCTCTAATTCTTTGCTTTCTCTTGATTCTTCTTTGTTTTCATCAACTTCATATGATGCATCAATTATCTCATCTGGAAATATTTCCTCTGCACTTGGCTCTCTAACATGAGATAACTCCATATCCTACCCACCAGTGTCACAAAGTTTAATTAATATTGATCGAAAACAGTGTACTATATTTGAAAATTATTAGCCAGAAATCTATGACAAATAAATTTGTGTTGAATTTCACTTGTTTGGTTGTTTAATGTGAACACTAAAATATAAATAATATAAATGTATATCACTTCTTCATTAATTAGCTATTACTTCTATTTTACTTATCTTTGGTTTTCAATTCTTTTAGAAGCTGCAGAAAAAAAAAATATATGGACTAAGTGTAACTAGAGGGTTTCTACATATTTCTCCAGATTTCTTTCTATATATGTTTCCTCGAGAAAGAACCATATCAAGATCTATAAATCCATAAAATTTCTACACTTCTGTCGAGTTCTTCTTGTAATTTCAGTTATACCTATAATCTAGACACACTAGTCTATGAGCATTTCTTGGCAATCTCGTGCATGACTCAAGCGTTATGTGCGAGGCGTGCATGACATGCTTGAGCCGTGAGGTACGTGTGACTTACTCATCAACCGATGTCGCTTCCCGTATTAGATAAAAGTACAACCCAATAGCTTCTGAAGTAGGAATAATTGCACTAGAAATAATATTGTTTTCCGTAAAATAGAGAACGGGAAATAAAGTCGCAATTGTCCTTGGGTGCACCATGCATGTACTGATGTACAACTCGCAGGGTCTAGATATGGAGTTGTCATTAAATTGAAGTTAAGCCAAACATTGTGTAGTTTTGTTACGTGTAAAGAACTATGGAATAGTATGTCACTAGAATGTGATGAAAATAAATTTGGTTTTTTGAGCAAACCTCTATAATATTGGAGCCAGATTCACTAGGAGAAGGAGGTAAACTAGCCAAGTATACTGCAAGATGCTCTGCTTTACTCTGCATTTGAGATGTTAAACCCTCAGATGAACCTGATGATCTAGATTCCAAGATATCTCCATTAGTACTCTTGAGATCTACTACATCATTTTTCTTATCTTCATCAGGCAATATCGACCTCGGAGATAACGACGAAACTACTCCCATGACTCTGGCTTGATGATCACCACTTTCTTCTTCCATTAATGGAGGGGGAATATGGTTCTCATTATTATGGACAACACTGCTCAACTTTGATCCTTTATGTTCTTTCTCTTCTGTTATGTCATGTAGCTTGAAATTTATTCCGAACTCCCCTAGTTTAGATGGATGAGGTGATGCACCCCATAGTTCTTCGTCATCTGCTGAATTAACATCCTTGTCTACGTCTCCGTCGTATGATTCTTGATCTGTTGGAGAGCTTGCCTCGTTGGTCTGCGTCGTTGGAGAACCAGCTTCTGAGACCTCGACTTGCATGTCGGATGCTATGGAGAAATTCGACGTGTGATGAGGTTTAGTGTAATATGATCGCTCCTGTATAAGTGGTGCATCTAGGATTGTTAGAATGAGGATATGATACAAATGAGTGAAAAATTACCGTTCACGCTATATTGAAATTTTGCCTTAAGATCATTTGAAATTTTAGCAATACATACAGATAAACCTAAACTTAAAAAATGCGCCATTTAGAATTAAGTTTTGCATAATACTTTGTTATATATTGAGATGAAGAAAATATAATTAGGAACTATTAAGAAATCAATGTTTTCTCCCTTGTTATAATGAATGATATGTGTTGTTTGAAACTTTCATGAATCATGATTGCACACATACTCGAAATTGAAGCTTAAACTTGATTTACAATCAAATTATCCTCCGGACCAAAAAGCATATATATGTAGATTCAGTGGATGCATTTTTTTGAGTTTATACTTCGTTTAATCCAAAATAATAGCACTAGTTGCATCAACACATAATTTTAGGAGAGCTAACTTGTGGGTCGTTTGTTTTGCTATATTTTATGAGTTATGAAATGAAAAAGAGAAAGTATTATTCTATTGAATGAATGGAAGGTGGGCCTAATTAGAAAAAAATTGGATAGAATATAAGATAGCGAGGACAACTAATGAAAAGAGATAATATAATATCGATAGGTTATTTTCATTTTATAAAGTGTTGCAATGATCCTTAGATGAATGAAAAGAGAAGTGCTTCAATTATTTCGAAACGAAGGGAGTGTTATCTTGTACACGCCGCTAAGCGCTAACATCACTACTCTAGCTATGTTAGCCAATACCTGCATCTTTGTAGGTATATCATTGGTAGGACTACTAACACTTGCTAGGAGATCTGGTAAATCTCTTGGTGTTGCATCTGTGTTTTCCCTTGCAACCGAGCCTTCGTTCCTTGGGAATGCCAAGCAAGTAAGGACCTTTCTAACTGAGTTTCTAAAAGCTTCATTCTTGGCTGCATCAAAAGTAGTCACCTCACTCGAAGAAGATGATGAACTCTCAACATTATCATTAACACATCCTTCGCAATCTAACAACACAACATGGTCTTGTGTAGGTTGAGCTTCATCTCTTGCACAAGGAATTGATTCATTTGAACCTGTTATTTCGTTGTTGATGGCAAAAGGATTTTCAAACAATTTGGGTGTTTCCTCTTCTTGAGACCGCGACGTCGAGGCTTCATCTTGGTTATGGTTCTGAATTTGGCTTGATTGAACTATATCAATGTGATAAACAAAACATTGAATTAGTAATGAACCAATGTATATAAACAAAGAAAGTAATGTTCTTATGTTAGTACAATCAAGCCGGCTGGAAGCCTGGAACTTGTCATGTCATATCACTATATCAGTTCCTCATAATCAGATTTGTTTTGTTTGAGAGGCCTTATTTTTTAAGATACAACATGAATAGGCCAAGGAAATATCCATTATATTGATCGGTGGCAGAGTCAGATAGGGGCATGGTCGCATGGGGTACACGTGCATTCCCAAATTATAAAAAAAATAATTAAAATTTTCGTGTTAAAACAGAATTTTGCACTCCATGCAATGACACCGTGCAGAAGCTTTGTGCTCCACTCATCCAATACGCGCTTGGTGCATGGTAAATGTGCCACACGCGATACCTTCGCTCCCGCTCAAGAATGTGGTGTCACGCGCATGCTTGTTATTTAGCCGGGATTTGATTTCATGTGTCTACATTGGTGCATCCCTCAAATTTGAAATTCTGGCTCCGTCACCGATATTGATTATGCTAATGTATCATATTTTGGTGGCTAGTAAAGAAGGAGGGGGGGAGGGGGGTTGGTTTGTTTATAGCCTAACTAATTTGAAATACATGAAATTGAAAAGTTGAAAGGTACCTTCTCTCATCGTAGATAGTTCATCTGCAATCTCGTTAATCCTTTCTTCTGCATATATGTATCAATAAGTTCTATCAGCATATATATAGTAATACCCATTAAATCACATTTACAAGAAATAAGAGCACAAATTAGAATGAATGATCCTTAAATAGGTAATTACGTTGTTGTGCATCAGGAAAGAAATCCTCATCAAAACTCCCACCTGTAAGAACAGGTTTCTCCTCATGTGGATCGTAAGGAAGATCGAAAGGATTCCGTGTTGGAAGCAACACACAAGGTGCAGAACCGGGTTGATGATCATCATTGTTGTCGAAACCTCCCTTCGATACAAGAATGGATCCCATTACTTGGTTGTCAAGATAATCATCTACATTCAAGTCATAATAATTGGTTCTCCTAGGTTGCATGCTATACAACTTTCGTGCCTTTCGTTTCGCTATCAAGCTTTCTAGTCTCTTGTTCCTCTCTATCTCAGATGAACCAAGATCCATCAAATTTCTTTGATCATCCTCTGTCCATTCTACCAAAAGCTTGTGTATCCCTTGATTTTGTACCTCATCTTCATCACTTTGTGACTCTGTGTCTGAACGACTAGGACTAACTCCTGTCGAAATCGTTGTTCTTTTATCTCCGGTTCTATTATGAAAATCATTATTGTCTGATCTTCCAACTGTTCTTCTGCTCATCTGGGTTTGCAG
Source organism: Beta vulgaris subsp. vulgaris (assembly GCF_026745355.1). Classification (NCBI taxonomy): domain Eukaryota; kingdom Viridiplantae; phylum Streptophyta; class Magnoliopsida; order Caryophyllales; family Amaranthaceae; genus Beta; species Beta vulgaris. The sequence goes on along the minus strand of NC_079208.1, from coordinate 56,919,179 downwards.
ATATGAGCGCCGATTACTATTACTATTACTATTACGATTACGATTACGATCAATCGATGTGAAGTCACGAACTGTGCTGCTCGTGCTAGCTGCATTATCTTTTTTCGCGTTCTTTTGCTGTTTTTCCATGCTAAACCGCGGTCCTCCAAGGAGGATCGCGGAGCAAATTACCAACGGAAAAGTGTAGAAAAGTATGCTAAAGAGGGAAGGAAAGAAGAGATACAAAAGATAGAAGAATAAAAGAACACCAGAAACAATAGGGTGGTCTTTTGCCCATTGACAGCATGTTTTCATCAAATACTGAAAACTTGCATTTACCAAAATTTTGACATCATTGATGTCAATACCCATCTCTTGGATCTTTAATTTTAAACTTTTCATGGTGGTAAGATATGAAGTAAAAACAAACTTCAATAAAAATGTTTAAGAGAAATTTTGAGAAAAGAAGGTGAAAAACAAAGAAGGGGAAAAGAAAGAACAAAATAACTGATCATAAAAGATGATCATACACTTTTGGCAATGGAGTTTTTTCTCTCAGAAAAAGATTTGGTCAATGGTTTTTCATTTTTAGAAATACTAATTGTTTGGCTCTTAGCCCACCATGGTCCTTCAATTTAGGCCTTTCATATTTTCATTTTATTTCCCTATTTTAGTGCAAACACATAATTGAAATAAATAAAATGAACATAAAAACTTGTGTAAAGCCTCATCTTCTCAAAGTATCATAACTTTGGCCGATATTGATATGATATAAATTAATCTTCTTCCGTTTTTAAAAAATAAAAATACTTACTCAAGAAAAAGAAAGTTCTTAGTTTTGATGAAATATCAAAAAAAATTTTAACAAGTAGAAGGAAATAGTTTTTTTAGTCATTATATGTGAACAAGAAAAAAAAAGTAAATTTTCCAATAATAAAAAAAAGAAAAGAACCAGTAAATCAGGGGGGGGGGGTTGGAGTCATATCTATTTGTGTAATTGACATAAACATAAATGGTGTCAAATTTCATAACTTAAAATACACAATTTATTTTTCTTCTTTTATTAGACCACTTCATATGTTAATGTACACATTTGATATACTTCAACAATAAATCATTATTTTATGCAATTGCTTGCTACATGTATCATTCCTCTATTTTTGTCTCTATCTTCATAATCAAATATGCTACACTTGAACAATTGGGGGTGGAAAATGACCTCTATACCAAAAATAAATGAACTTTGTACTTCCCTAAAATGCCACATACATCAGCACCCCCACTTCCCCCCAAAGTAGAAAAAGAAAATGAGGATTCTCTAAATCAAATAAGCAAGTAATCCCATAAGAAGATTACTTCAAGCATAAATGAGAAAATAAATACATGAAGCTTGTAGCTTGGATCTTATGTGAACAAATATTGTTGCAAATTTTTGTTTCTCTTCTTATTTTGCAGCTTCTTAAAAGCAGATGACTCAATTTGTCTAATCCTTTCCCTACTGACACCCATCAACTCACCAATCTCTTGTAGCGTCTTCATTCTTCCGTCTTCCAGTCCAAATCTCCATCTTATTACCTGCTTCTCTCTCGGACTCAACGTGTCGAGAACCTTCTCGAGATCTTGCCTCATGAACTGCTTAGTCAACAAATCCTCAGCAGATTCTGCTTCAGGGTCTGCAATTACTTCCTGAGGGAAAAACCACAAGTCAAAAATCAAAATTAGGATCTTCTCCAATTCTTCCATCCACTACCTATCTCTAGATTGTGAAATTTAAATTGGGGGGGGGGGGGGCGGAGTTGATATAGAAAATGAAAGAAGTAATGACTTGAAAGGAGAAGAATTGAAGTACGCAGGTTAATATTTAAGATGAAGGATCGAGAAAGGATGCATACCGAAGGTTTGAGATTCATATTGAGTCCGACCTTCTGGTCTAATGACCGTGGAGCCTTAGGAGTCATTAGCACCGCTGTTAGCCTCTTCATTGACAGCCCTGTAGCCTCAGCTACTTCCTCATTATCGGGTTGTCTTCCATTTTCACTATACAGCTGTTTTCTAGCCTCTTTTACTCTATAAGTTGCCTCAACCATGTGGAACTGCATTAACAATCAAAGCATGGGAAAACTTAATTTTAGCAATTAAGACAAAACATGCATGATAATTCTTGTAGATACAGTGTGCGTTCTTTTCACCTTAAACAAATAAGTTTCAGGAAAAGAGTCTAGATAAGTCCAACAATTTTATAGAAATAAGGTCAGGTAAGTTCACTTCAAATAAGGTTAGCAATATTGAGGTGAATAGAATGCACCTATAGACAGAGTCTTGTTAGCTTATAAAGAAAACTTACTGGGAGGCGGATTGTCCTGGACTGATCAGAAAGAGATTTCCGAACTGCCTGTTTTATCCACCAATGAGCATATGTTGAGAACTTGAAACCTTTGGAAGCATCAAATTTTTCTGCACCTCTAACAAGGCCTCTACATCCTTCCTGCAAATTCATATATCTACAATCAGTGGTGACATGCAAATTGCAATAACAAGTCGGGAACATTCAGTAAATTATAGGTGGACAAGAGGGCAGAAACCTGAACAAGATCTTGAAGATTCATTCCTGATCCCTGATAATTTTTGGCAATTGATATCACAAGCCTTACGTTGCTTTTGATCATTTTATCCTTGCACATAATACCGTGGTTTAGACGCTTTCTTAAAGTCCTCTGATCAATACCTGCTGCAGCAGCCCATTGTACAAAGGATGGCTCATCCCCAAATCTTTCCTTCAGCTCCTTATGGAGTCTTTCTAGTTTGAGCAAGTCCTGAAATAGTTGATCACTTCGAATATCAGTTTATGTAGCTTAACACAATTAACAAAAACAAAATAATGTCTAGTGCTCTTAAAAGCTGTAAAATTAGCTCTGATAAATACATATTAAGCTCGAATTTATACTTTGATTTGGTCATGGATGAAGGAGAAAATAAAATTGGAGTTCTGACATGTTATTTGCTAAAACCAATAATCCTGTTAAGTATATAGATTTAACATTTGCATATATATATACTTCATGAATTGATCATGACAAGGTGAATATTAAGCTTGAGGGTTAGTTTAGTTGTCAAATTCTTGTGAGAGCCCCCTGGATCAAAATATGCATTGTGTGGCTCTCCATACTACACAGCTATGATAAAAATAGAAAAAAACAATCATGACAGCTTTCTTTCATACTTTTGTGGTATCCGAATATCCTAAAGCGTGAATGTCAAACATCACAAATTGATTCACTATAAAGATGTTAGTTTGTGACTTGTGAGATAAAAAAAAACTTCGAACAAGTAGCAACTTGATCTACCATGAGTTGTATTGTCTTAATAATCAGTCCCCAAAGAGCTGCTTCTCTGCTTTATTTTCAGTTATGGAATATCTCATATACATGTAATAATTGGTTATGACTACACAGTACTTTGCATGAGCAAACACATTGGGTTCAGAAATAAAATGAGCCAAAGGTGGCTAACTTGGCTTCCCTGGATCTCTGTACCTCACCAGCGGCATAAATGGAGTTGGCACTGTTGTTTCATAGATCCATCTTAATTGTGCAGACAACTCCCTTTCCATTTCCTTACTAACAGGAATCACATACAGCATTCAGAGTACAATACAACTTCTATACATACCTGAATCCCTGCTGACAACTCCAGTTCTTCTGCAGAAGTAAGAAGCCTAGAAGAGGTGGTGGTTCCTCTCAAGTAACGTAATGGATCGGAATAATCCACTTCTTGCACAGATGTTCGCTTTTTACGGCTATTAGACCCTAACTTAAGAGTAACAACATTAGATGCAGCCTTGTCTGCAGCCCTTGCTCTCCTGGCCTTTCTTTCTCCTTGACGTGTCGACCTAACAGTAATGCTTTCAGCAAGTTCTGCTTCTAGAAGTTGAAGCTCCTCCTTTGTTGGCTCCATGTCATCAGGACGACTTTCTCTAAGAGAAGTGCCAGCAATCTCAGAGTTTCTCACACTCCCAAGTTGTTCACTTTCTAAGCGTTGAGCACCATCAGGAAAAAGTGATTGACCTTCAGGTTTAGACTCCGGCTTTATAGGCTGACTACTGACAGCCATTAGTGCGGCATCTTTCGCAAGTTTGAGTGCCGCTCTTGCCAAGGCAAGTGCTTCAGCAGCTGCGGCAGCAATAACAGCTTCTTCATTTTCAATAAGTAATTCAGCTGCCAATGCAGTATCGAATTTAGTCTGTGGATGAATCAACAAAAATAATACACTGGTTAGGAACAGCCTCTAAATAATTGCTACGGAAAAGCAGCCTTTAGAAAGCCATGGAAAAAGATAGATCATGTTCTAAACAATATTCACGAGGGGGCGAGAGGTGTTGAATCACATTTTCCTTCAAAATGTCATAATTCTTCAAATTTCAATGGGCCTTTTGTCAAAGAGTCTGACATACAAGCTCAGTGATATATCTTCCTATAACCAATTGGCAAATGGCAATAGGTGAATAGCCTAATACTATATATTGTCATTTCTTCTATATGAAAAATTAGTCCCAATCATCGTGAAGAGTTTTTCTGATAACAAAATATTCTCCTTACTTGGAAGGAATAAAATTCCTTTGCAGCAAAGGTATATGAATCCCACCTTCCCTTTTCCATTAGCCAACTATACCACTCTAAATTGGAAATTCCCTTCATCCAAACAAACACTCTATGACGATAAGTGTGTTTGGATAGGGAATTTGGACGGAAAGGGAGATCTAATTTGTAATTTCCCTTGTTTGGAAGCAACAAGAGAGTAGGGAGAGGACCAAAATCCTGCTGGCACAAGACCTGTAGGGAGGACCAAAATTCTGTATATGTAATATTTCACCCATAGGTCCAGGGACAAGAACGAAGTTATTTGACCATAAATATTTACATGTAGACACTAGACCTCATAATAGGAGGACCAAAATTCTGTATATGTAATATTTCACCATAGGTTCAGGGACAAGAACGAAGTTATTTGACCATAAATATTTGTATGTAGAGTGTAGACACTAGACCTCACTAATAGGCAAGACATGCTTCTGGACCTCAATCCTCATCATCCCAAAAGAAATAATATAGTTCAGGACTTCAGGCAGACTTAATCAGAGACATAGGCGCCAGGCGCGCCACGTTATGTAGGCTCAGCTACTTGGAACCTAGATTTAAGATTTCATAGAAAGTTGACTTCTGTAAAAAATTATCAAGGACTTTTTACAATATCAAGATCCGAAACACACCTGTGCAGCATCATTTAATTCAGGTAAGGGGTTTCCATAATTGTATGTTACTTTCACAAGTTCATCCATAGTGTAGCCATATAGTACGTCACTCCTACTTAAATGTGTATTCAAAGCTTCCAATCTGTGGTAATCTCCGCGATGTGACTCCAGAGTTTTCTGGCTCGTAGATGGTCCTAATGCATCCTGCAATTTATGGACAAGAAGAACATGAGAGGAAGACATTAAACAGATAGGAACACATAGTTTCAGACCTATGTTACTCAGACTCAGAAACTCGTACTGGACACGGGTAGATGACTAAGTATTCAACTTGGCTGTTTTATGAAAATTCCCATTATTTTAGCTGAAAATGTATGAAAGTGTTCACAATCCATAACCATGTCTGAGTGTAGAACATCTGGCAGGAGTACTTGAGATAAAATGAATAGCTCCAGGCTAATATTCATGTTTCTCCTTCAACGTGAAGTACATCACATACATAAAAATTAAAACAGAATGTGAACAAATTGAGGGGAGAGGAAAAGACATTGAACCTTATAAACTGAAGACTCATCTGGGGGAGATGATAAGGAATCGATTCTGGCAAGGAACGTGAAGTACATAACAGGGAACAGACGAAAACAATTTTCAAGCAAAAAAAAATAGACACGGAGAATGTTTTTTTTTTTTTTTTGAGAATTCAGTCATATATCCAAACCTTAATGTAGTATTTCTTTTTCCTTAATATAGTGCCAACTTTAAAAGAAAAGTCGTTATATATGAACTATATATTCCTATTTGTCCTTCGACAAATTCGTGGGTGGGAATTCGTTCTACATCTTACACATAGAATTCACTGACATGTTGGTAGCTCCCGATGCTAAAAATTTCTCATCAGAATTAGCTTACAAAGGGGTAAGGGGAAAATCCTTGAACAAATACATAAACATTTCAATTTAAAATTGCTAAAGCAAACCTGGCAATAAAGTATACTTTCCCCTTGACAGGGAGTTAGATCCATGTTTTCCTTGTTCACTAATAATGGAGGCAAACTGGATAAAAAGTTCAAAAGTAGGAAGTAGATTTAGCGAGGACAACTTACAAAATTATAAGGAGGCTTTTTCAGCCCAAAGTATGCACGATGTCTTCTTTTCTGCTGCAGTTAATTACAACAATTAGAAACACAGGCATACATTTCATATAGCTTCATAGATAATATAACTAATATCTCTCTTAAGATAAAATATGAAGCATGTATTTTCAAATTCGACAGTAAAAGAGCAGAAGGAAACATGTCCACAAATACGTGCATAAGCTAAACTCAATTTTCTCCTTCACACAATGACCAGTAGCCAACTTTTCAAAAAATAATTATACTTCTGAAAAAATTATCACATCCATCTGATAGCCTCTTATTAGATATGAAAGGGCATGTACTGAATCCCAAGTTTTGCAAAGTAACCCCTCTTTCCAGGTACATCCAGAAGAATTCACATTCCGAATATACTAAACTTAAGATCCTAATATACACTAAATTGCAAGTTTGCAACACAAAAATTTTATAGTAGTGAAGGAAAGTGAAACCAGCCTACCGACGAAGGTAGCTAACATTATAGGGCACATAATTCCTCAATGACCACTCACACTACTAGAAGAAGAACCAAGAGTTCCTAATGATAAATATACCTGGACACTGCTCACAAGTATCAAAATAAATTTTCGCATAAATTTGTTCCCTAAACTAAATTCTTCAATAGCATACAGCCGTATACTAAACCATGTCACTCTACCTCCAATCTTCAATGACATAGGTACTTCCAAGGTAAAACAAAGAGTTCGAGCAAAGGCTATATGCCTATATCACTCTAATTCTCTCTAAAAACCATGTATGCTAAACCATGTCACTCTACCTCCAATCTTCAATGACATAGGTACTTCCAAGGTAAAACAAAGACTCCGAGCAAAGGCTATATGCCTATATCACTCTAATTCTCTCTAAAAACCATGTCAAACCCATTTACATACAGGATATATCTTACCACACAGTACAATAAACAAGTAACAACAAATCAAATTCCAACAATGCTAATTTTCCCATATTAGCTTGAAAGCAAAATTTTAAAAACTCAATAATTAAGAAGAAAATACAACAAAAACTCAATAAGTAAAAAGAAAAATATAATACCTGATAACACAATGTTAAATTATGAATTCTGAGATACAAATCATTGGCTTGAAGAGGTGAGCTAGTAAATATAATGGCAGTAAAGCTTCCCATTTCTGTTTTCCCAACTTCTGGCAGCTAAAAATGCATCCCTACTCAAAAAAATTAAACACCCAATAAAATTAAAAAATCACAAATTTACCAAAGAACATCAAATAAAGAGACAAAAGAAAAGACACCCAGGATTGTGCAGAAGATGAAAAGTACTAAATTGATATTAAAACAGTAAAATTCAATCAAAAAAGCAACTACATTTTCTGGGTTATGAAACAATGAGAAGAAAAAAACGAACTTACCAGTGAAAGGAGGATTTTTGGGGTTTAGGGCTTCAAATTTAAGAGGAAAATGCAGCAATAAACATGTCATTCTTCCTTTACTCTTTAATGGCGGAAGGTTTACATAGAAACTGAGAAGTTAAGTGGGGAGGAGAGATAAAGAGAAGCCATTAACGGATAAGAAAAATCGGAGAGCAAACAAAAACCCACCTCTTTCTCGGCTGCCTTTTTTTTCCCCTGGTTGGTCTCAAATAAACTCCCGCCACAGGGGTAAAAAAAAAGTCGGTAAATTTTTTTTACATTGACTTCATGACCTTATTAGTCACGCGATGCCTGCAAAAGCATATAGAGTGATTGTTTGATATACAAAAAATTATATATATAGTAGAAATTCTCATAATTTTTTGAATTGGGTAGTTGTTTGGTTGACCGGAAGTAAGGAAAATGGAGGTAATGAAAATTACTGGAAAATTGAAATTTCTATGAAGCGTGGGATTTTATTCACCTAGCCCCCTTGGTCATTCGAAATTCCTACATCAATTCATGAAAAGTACAAGTTTTTTGATGTTAACCAAACACATTAGTCAAATTTCTAGGAATTACATTCACGACCTGTTAATATAATTTTGTGTAAATTTATAAAGAAGTTCTCATGTCAATAACCATGGTACTGAAACTTCATCACAAAATATAGATTTCCCATATAAATTTCAACTACCATTCAATACCACCTTCTCAAGTGGTGATAGATAGTAATGAAATTTTAGGAAGAAAATGGATGTTTGGGGGATCAAGTAGCAACGGTAATGACGTGGGATTTTCTTTACAAATTTACACTATAATGCATTACCATTACCACTACCACTATATATAACATCTAATCAAACGGGCCGTAAGGGAAATAACTTGCTATGAAATGGAGAATTGAATTCCCATGTATACCAAACAACTACAAAGTTTACATAAAATACAGTTTTTAACACATCACAATAATTATGAAGGTCAATCGGAAGAATTGGTAGGTAGTTTATTTAGAGTGTTATGTTTTGTTTTTAAAGATAATACCGTATAAGTTGGGTGAAATAATTAATCACGGCGAAAGAATTGTGCCATCAAATAAGGAATTTTTTAAAAAGAAAATTGATAATGTTAATTTTAAAAGTTAATATTTTCATGTAAAATAGTTAGCTTATTTGTTTTTTTATTATTCTTTATTAAAATTGAGATATTATTAATTTACAGAGGTTTGGTGTCCACTTCATGTTCCTTTGTAGAATATAGATCATGGTGTGTTCTAAAGATTGGAAATTTAACTTTTTAACCAGAAATAGTGTTTTTGATACCTTTTAACAAAACTTAAATTTAAGTTGTTATATCCTTATAAAAATATTTAATAAGGTATATCCCCACAAAATACTCTGTTACTTTCAGGGGCGGATCTAGGGGTTGGCCAACCCGGGCCTCGGCCCACCTCATGATCCAAAATATCTATAACCTATTTGGGATAGTAATGCAAATAGGTATGATGGAGGCATGGAGCAGGTGGTTGGAGCGCGAGTATAATATGCATCAAGTCACCAGTTCGATTCTAAGGACGGTTACTTGGAAAAAGACTAAAAATTACCATAATCCATAGGTCGAAATAAATGAAGTTGGGCCAACACAAAATATCAGAATAGGCCTGCTCATTTGCCCATCTCTTACTTAACACAAAAGACTAAAGAGAATGAATAAACAGTTACATAGGCGCCAAATCCCAAAAAAGGAAAAAAAAAGAAAAAGTAATCCTCTGAAAATTGAAGCCCTAAAACCCCAGAAATCTTCATCTAATTAACTGGTAAGAAGCTCATCTTTTTCATGGTTTATTAACCCAGAATAATGCAGTTACTTGTTAAATTGAATTTTACTGTTATTATGTCAATTTAAGAACCTTCACCTTCTACAAATTTTGGGTATTTTTTCTCTGAATTTTATGTTATTTGGGTGTATATTTTTTTTAAAGTTGTACTAGTTGGTATTGTTTTGATTTTTTGGTGCTCTAATTTGTTGAGTAGGTATGCATTTTTAGTTGCCAAGAGTTGGAAATTGAGACATGGGAAGTTTTAGTGCCATAATTTCTGTTAGCTCATCTCTTCATGCAAATGAATTGTTTCCCAAGATTAAAAATTTAACCTTTTATAATCAGGTATAGTTCTATCTTTCTTTTTGATTTGTTATTTCTTGCTGTGTATTTTGCTTAATTATTCAATTTTGAGAAATTTGTTATTTTTTTTTTCAATTTATCTTGGTATTTTAGCATTGTTGAAATTTGTTTTTTGTTACTTGTTTATTGTACTCTGTAGTAATATACCTGTATTGAAATGAGCTTGACATGTTTCTTAAGAGAGTTGAATTGATGTTGCCTTTCACCTTTGTTTTGATGTTGCAATTTAGTGTAAATATGATATTGCGTTTAGCCTATTAAGTATCGGGATTCGGGGAAACTTATAAGTATGGGATGCTTTGCAAAACTCGAAATTAAGTACAAGGGGTGGTTCAATTAGAATAGAGACCTGTACGGCGAAGTTGCAATTGGGTGCTACTTGCGTTTCAGAATACATGCACCATTTTCCTCTTTTAACTGTTTCACAATACATGCACCATTTTCTCTTTTGGATTGTTTCACCATACATCCTCTCCTTTAAAACATGATCACATGGGTTTGAAATGCAATTATAACCTTCTCTCTCCTCAGTCCTCACCATTGGTTTGTGTGCAATATATAAATGGTGCATGTATTGTGAAACGCAGGTAGTAGTTCAAAAGTAAAAATAAATAAATTAAAAGAAATAATTGGTACATATGAATTATATAGGATAAACTAATAAAGTAGATTTGAGAACATCTCGTATATGAGAAGGTGAGAAGAGTGGAATTGTAATCCATTTTAGTGAAAATATAATCTTTTATCCTAAAAATGTAATCATCTTGGAACATTGGTCCCTCAAGGAATATTGATTATAATTTAGCCAAAATGGATTACATATTAGTTAAAAAGGATTACACAAAGTTTTCTCATAAAAATATTATTCTCATGGGAACCCAACAATAGATGAAAATTTGGCTGTTGACTATCATATGGAGATTTTTTTTTTGCTTTCAGCTTATACCCATATTTGAATTATATGTTCTAATGCGTTCTTATACTGTTGTATTTGAGAATTCACATATTTTATCTTTCTAGAGATATTACATTAGCCCACTGTAGTCTCTATGCTCATGTTTTAATTGTTGTAACTGCCTCCAGCAGAAAAGAAGAAATCAAGGACTGAAAAGAAGGCCTGGAGTTGTTGCATACTATGGGCTGAAAGAGCCTCCCTATAACCTTGTAAGTTATCTTCGTCAGATTTACTTCCTTTGTTTGAAGTCCGCATCCAGTTTGTCTTCATATCAATCAGCTAGCAATGCATGGATTTAACTCCCAGTCAATCCAAAGTAAACTTTATTGCTAAATTTGTGACTTTATACTAGAATGTTCACGGATCTGTACTAAAAATTGTCCCTAACCCTTTCTATACTAGTTCTGATGGGTGGCTTTTGAGTTACTTATATGTCAATGAATGTATGTACGAGATGTAAAACGAATCCCCACTCACAAACCTCTTAAGGGATAAGTGTTCTTGCTATAAGGATGTTAATTGTAAAATTGGCATTATAACTAAGGAAACAAAATAAGTCTGAGATGAATCACTAAATAGTCACAAAAGAAGAACATTTTTCTTCTTCCTTCTGCAGATGTTTCTTTTTTATGCTTGGAATTCCCTTTCATCTACTCGTCATCTCCCACTCTTAGTTGAGTAATCTGTTCAAAAGGTCGAAAGTTTTTTTTCCTTTCTTATTCTCCCCCTCCAACTATCTTTTATCTATCATATCTGAAGTCATTATGTGTTTAAATCTATATAATTCCTTTCTCTTATGTCCTTTTTGTCCATAAATTGCAGGATGCTCTAGAACCATATATGAGCCAAAAAACACTGGAGTCGCATTGGGGAGAGTATCATAGAGGTTACTTGGAAAATTTGAATAGACATTTGAGTAGGAGTGACATACTATATGGCTATACTATGGATGACCTTGTGAAAGTAACATACAATTATGGAAACCCCTTACCTGAATTCAATGATGCTGCACAGGTGTGTTTTGGATATTCATATACCAAAAGTGTTTTGTAAATTAGTACAGCCATTGCTTCTCTTTGAAATCTTATATCTAGTTTCCATGTAGCTGAGCCCATATAACGTGGTGCACCTGGTGCTTATGTTTGATAGATTTTGAAATCTTATATCTAGTTTCCATGTAGCTGAGCCTATATAACGTGGTGCACCTGGTGCTTATGTTTGATAGTTTTTGAAATCTGCCTTGAGTCGATGATTTCATTTAGGATGAAGAGGTTTGAGGACCAGAAGCATGTCTCGCCTATTAGTAGGCTAGTGGTTTACATGTGAATGTTTTTGCGTAAAGTATTCATTATTTTCCCTGGACCTATGGGTGTAATATTAGATATACATCATAATGGTCCTCCTGGACGTCTTGTGCCAGCAGCATGTATCCGTACTTCGACTTGTTCACTTGCTTCCCTATGGTTGTACTTTCCCTGTCCTGAGTTCTTCTATACCCTTTTCACTTTAAAATTATGTAGTTCTGCTCAAATTTGGTATCAGGAGGCCTTAATAGAACAAGAGGGTTGGTATAGTATCTGTTATATTGTATCACCTCTTTCCCTTGATCAGTATTACATAGAATGGCACTGAGATGTAGAGAGAAAGAAGTGGGTGGGTAGGTGGGTGTGGAGGAATTATAGAGGAAAAATTTACTAAAACTGGTAACAGTTAATAAGGGGCAACCTAAAGTAGTATATGTAGCACTTATTGAGATACAGAGAGGATATAGCTCTACCCCTCAAATAAGAGAGGATATAGCTCTAATGTTTGCAAGATCTGCTGAGGGATGCCTGAAAAATTGATGTACCAAAGTTGTTTGTTTGTTCTTTAAAGTAAATATACAGCTGGCAGTACCTTAGGGCTTCTGGGGTGCGGGTGCAGGGGTGCGAAGAGTTGATGCTATAGCCAGTATTGTGGAAGGTTACTTGGCCAACCACTGATCCAACCACATGCTGGTGGGTAGGACATTTACGAAGGATATGACCCCTAATGTTGCTAGTAAGACTCTCTGTAATGATCCTAGGAACCAGTAAATGGTGTAGCTTGCAACTTTTAGAATTAGGATGAACACTTTAGAATTCCAATCTTCTTGCTTTTCCGTCATAATTCGTGAAGTCTGCCTCAGGGTGCATGTTCTGATTTTGGAATGTTCCGAATTTGCAGTAAACTTTACTTCGCATTAGCTTCCTGGTAAGACTCAATAATGCTAGAGCTATGAAATGTAAATGCACTCCAGCAGCTTTCTTCTGTTGGGATGTGGCCCCTTTATGTCTTCCATACTTTACTTTTTAGCTCTAACACAAACGCTGAACGCTCTTCAATTTTTTTTAATAAAAAGCAAAATTCTCAATAAGACTTCTATTGGCAGTATCTGCAATGATCTTTCTATCAGGAACCACGATAAGCAACACCACATTAAAATTGGGAAATTGTCTTTTCTACGGGCCAAAACAACTGAAACATACATTAGATCATAAATTTGTTTAGGAAAATAAGCCCTTCCCACCTCGAAAAAAACATTTGCTTCAGTTGGTTTCTCAGGCAATTTACTGGTTTAAGTGTTTAACATTACCAGTTTTGATAGTTATACCAGGCGTAGCTTATCCTTGCAGGGTTTTTTTTTCATTTGTATTTTATCGATTTATCATACAGCTTTTTATATAGGGGTTAACTATTAACTTAAAGCTAAGTCAGAGATTTTGAGCCGTGGAAGTCATCATATGAATGTAATATTGTAGGTTTGGAATCACGATTTCTTTTGGGAATCCATGCAACCTGGAGGTGGGGAGTCTCCAACTCTTGGTCTTCTTCAGCAGATTGAAAAGGATTTTGGTTCTTTTACAGACTTCAAAGAGAAGTTCATAGAGGCAGCCATGACACACTTTGGTTCTGGCTGGGTTTGGCTGGTTTGTAAGTCTTCTGATGCTCAATTATTTCATTTCTTTTGGGTTTAGTTATATCCCCCTTTGCAAATTTTCACTTGAGACCTAAAATTATTGAATTTCACATGCCTTAATCATTAGTTGCGCTGATATGTTTACTCGTCTTTGCTTTTGTAGTGAAGAGGAAGGAGAAGCAGCTTGCAGTGGTGAAGACCTCGAATGCAGTAACTCCTATCGTTTGGGATGATATCGTAAGACATTCACTCAAACATGTTTCTTGTAATTTTCGATCCAATTTAACTTGCGTACATTTTTTTCCTTCTGCAGCCCATCATATGCCTGGATTTGTGGGAGGTACTTTCAGTTTTCTCTTGATCTCCTTTCATTTTCTTTTGCCGCATTTACTATTATAGGATGTATGGAAAAAGTTGTCCACTTGTCAGTTGTCACCTTAGTAAAAATAAAGCAAATAAGGGGTAAATTTACAAAATCGTGTCATACTTAACTGTGAGAATTTGGAACAATGTGACAATTAATTCCGAACATAAAGTCTTTAACTGGATCCATTTCTTTCATCTTGCAGCATGCCTACTACTTGGATTATAAGGTAAGAGACCCTACTTTGTTATCGCTTAATGATGTTCATCTTACATCTTGTGATGACACTAATATATAGTTCCCTGCAAACAGAATGATAGAGCGAAGTATGTTAATGTTTTCATGAACCACCTTGTATCATGGCATTCGGCAACAGCACGCCTTGCTCGAGCACAGGCTTTTGTGAATCTTGGAGAACCTAAAATTCCAGTCGCTTGAAATGTTATTTGCTTCACAAAACGCCTCCCCCCCCCCCCCTCCCCTCTCTGCTTATAATATGCTTGCATGTATGTGTTTGCATCCCATTAGCATTACCTTAGCAGTTAGCACTCAGGCAAACCAAAGGTCCACAGTCCACTTATAGATGTTGCAAGAATATTAGAATTAGCAATTCTTGTGTGAGTTCAATGTATCATGTATGATACCAGATAGACTAAAAGAGTAAGTATATTGTAGAGAAACATCTTAGTGTCAAATAGAGGTTCTACCTGTATTTGGGATAGTGCGACTTAATCCCTTAATCGGACCTTTACCCTCACAGTTTCTTAGTCCAATATAGTGCATGTAGTATTCTAGTTCATGTACGTTGATGATAAGGCGACATCCACTGCGAAAAGCTTTCATGTGGCAAAATTCGAACCCCTTATCTCTACTTCGGCGTTGGCAACTCAACCACCTAGACGAAGTTTAAATGTTTAATGGAGGTTCTACTTGAAGAATTGAAGGATCATTATTTTTTGGATAATATATTATTTGCTTACTATTTTATTGATCTCTTTCCTCAATCATTTGATCAATCTTAGAGATTGGGTGTAGATACCTATTCATTTAAAGGGGTGGTAGGACTTGAATAATGGGAGATGAGGAAACTGGTTAAAGATAAAATTCCCAGGGAATGGGCGTGTGAGTGTGGCCCATATTGAATGTGATGTCTCTTTTGTGTACCATTTGAATGGACAAGACAAACTTATATATATCGTTGAAATTCATATTAGCTGATTAATATATTTAAATTTATCTGATTATTAATCTTTCGCATTTTAAGTTTAATCATTACTATAGCACAGTACCTCTTTTAAACATCGTCCCAAACTTACTTAAAATCGCCCTAAATTTATTTTTATAGACTATTTTACCCTTCCTCTTTTTCACACCACCCACCATCACTTGCCACCCCTGCAACCACCCGCCATCACCTACCACCACCACCCACCTGGAAGCCGGCGAAATTTTTTTAGGAAGATGGGCAAACATTTTGCTTGGAAGTTTGCTCCATGGAGCGAATGTCCATGCCAAATGTTCTTCCCATGGAGCAAACTTCTAGAACAAACGTTCGTCGTCATCATCCTAAAAAAAATTCAACTTTTTCCAGGTGGTTGGTGGGTGGTGGTGGCAGGAGGTGGATGGTGGTGGAGTGAGGTGGGGGGTGGTTTAGGGAAAAAGAAGGAAAAGGTTAGAGATGTAATTTCAATTTTTTTAGGCGATTTTAAGTAATTTTTGGGGTGATGATTAGAGTTCAGATAATGAAATAACAAGTTTTAAAATTAACGCACGTATTGCGTGGGCTAGTTTTTCATATCTTAAGATCACATAAAAGATTAGCATTTGTGTAGGACATCATTTCAATTTGCAAAATCACTTCAACTGATTTTTTTGAGTTACGTGGCCTAATATAGTGAAGCATATCGAGACACAACACAAAGCAAATCTCAAATAGACAAATATTGTCCACTATGATTATCATATAAGGCGATCATGACCTCAAATGTTTGTTTTGGTACACGTGGCCAATTTTAGACAAAATTTGTATAACCATCCAATATACAAATGGGGCCATTCATTTCCACATGTAGAATACTGTGTCAATTAACAAATGATATAATCAAAATATCAAAACAAATTTGCTATGGTTCACAACTTGACATAGAAATTAATTGAATGTAGAACTTTTTAAGAAGTACTGTAAGATGCAACGAGGTAAATTCTTACATGTAACCAAACAAACTCAAATTTATATTGTTATTATTGTTTGGCTTTTAGTTCTTAATTTTTTTTTGAAAATTTTGATTACTAAATAGAAATCAATAAATGTATTTTTTTGATCTTTTTTATTGTCGTTTTTTGTAATTACTGTAATTATGAATAATTTTGAGGTATATTATACAACAAATACGATACGACTTCTATTTTGTTTGTAACAAAAAACTGAAAACTTCAGATAATTCCTAAACAAGGTTTTAGTAATTACTCCTCCTTTTTTTTAATTACAAAATTTTATTTATTTGGGAATTTCACATTACTGGCAGTGTTTTTTTATTTGGTAATATTTTCTCTTCGTCTCTCTCCTATCACATGGGTTGTACTTTTTTTTAAAATCTATTTCTGTCTATGTCCTTTTTACATGGCAATCAAAAATAATGTGCCAAGGTGCAATGTTGCAATTAAAAAAGAACCTCTAAGCTATTACTACATTTGAACTCAAAGTTTTTTCTGGCTAAATTGGACTAATTAACATACATTTCATCCTCTTTTAAATCTTCACACTTTCCTTCTTGATCAAGTTCTTTTTTTTTTTTTTTTTGAGGGGAAAGAGATGTGCATTAATCAAGGGACAAAGTGTCCATCAATATATAAGGAGTTACTTCCCTAGGACAATGGTTCTCCCAACACTGCTCCAAACCAAACGGCACAACTCTAGCAAGGTGATGAGCAACAGCATTCCCATCCCTTTTAACATGATTAAAACTAATAGCATTAAAACACACACTCAAAGAAAATACATCTCCCATAATAGCATCTAAATCAAAATAAAACAAAGCGGCCTTAGAGAGCCTTGAAATAACCACAAGTGCATCTGATTCCACCATCACATTTGGTAGTCCACGAGCTTTTGCCATGCGAACCGCAAATAATATAGCCTTGCACTCCGCAATATCGGGAGGCCAATAGGCTCGTTGTCGTCTCACTGCCGCAAATAACACCTGCCCACATGTATTTCGAGCCACCGTTGCCACGCTAACCCACCCATTTGCTTCAATGTGGGCATCGGTATTAAGCTTGATAACTCCCTCCGGAGGCGCACACCAATGGCTGCTACTCACAGGCCTCACACAAGCCGGCTGACCATAGATCCGAGTAGTGTACTCGTTGTGATCGTCTACCTGTCGGCACACCCGCTGACTAATAATAGGTAGCGGTTGACAAATATTTTCAAAAACAAACCTGTTACGCTCAGCCCATATATTCCATGCCAAAAAACATCCCTTCTGAACAATCTTCTTATCCAACGACTTCCACCGCTCCAACATTTCACACCCACCCTCCACACGACCATCACCCACCATAGCCTCACACCCATGATCCACCCACAATCTTCGGATTCGTGCGCACGCAAATATAGCATGGTGCGAGGTTTCAAGCTCCGAAGGGCACCACGAACACCCACCCTCTTCAAGTAAATGTCGAGCCATGAGAGTCGCTCGAGTAGGCAACGACGAGGTGCAATAGCGCCACAAGAAATGTCGAACTTTAGGCGAGACATCCAGCCCCCATAAGACCACCCATGCTTGATGGAAATCTTCTAAATTCCCCCCTTTCCCAATCATGTATGTTGTCTTTACAGAATAAAGACCATCCTTCGAGTAAGCCCATGTTAACACATCTTCCGTCTCTCTTGAACTCAATGGAATTGATAATATGCACTTTTGGTCTCTCTCTCCAAAATGTCTCTCTATGGCTTCAAACTTCCATTCTTTGGTAGTATCATCAATTAAATCACTCACTGTATTCAACCCTTCAACTCTATTGCTTAAAATGAACCGCCCTCTCTCATCTCCCACCCAAGGGTCACTCCATATATTTATATTTCGCCCACCTCCCACTCGCCACATCAAACCCTCCTTCACTAGGCTTTTTGCACTCTAAATACTTCGCCACGAAAAACTATTGGAAAAACCGAGCCTCGCCTGCAATACATCACCATCTGGATAATATTTAGCCCTCATAACTCGGCTCAAAAGCGAATTTTTATTATGCAGTAACCTCCAAACCTGACGACCCAGCAGGGCATCATTAAAACCGAAAGATCTTTGAATAATTTAAGCATTGTTGTTTTTTCTATTTTTGTAACATGTTTCATTTATTTTATTCTCTTTTTTCACGTATGCACAACTACTTCCTAATATTATAACTACTTCCTCTGTTTTTTTAAATTGCTACATTGTTGTATGCACAACAATTTAGGTAATGTCACTTTCAAGTTTTCTGGATAATACTTTTTGGCCAATTTAATGTAAAATAATGGAGAAAGTGAAAAAAAAAAATACTTTTGGGTGGAAAAAGAGAAAAACAAATATAATAGTATTAAGTACCTCAAATAAGAAAAATGTAACAATTAAAAATAAACAACCATTTAAAGAAAATAGTAAAAAAGAATGGAGGGAGTATTTTATAGTTTATTTGTCACACTTTTGAGTTTTGACTTCATTTCTCATACATTTGAACTTTCTCCTATTAAAGTAAGTAAACTAAAAAGAAACGAAAACGGTAAAACTGTTGTTGATTGGTTATTGAATAAGATTTTTAATACAAGAAAGAACATGTTCTCTTCAATATAAAACAACTGAACTGAAACGAACAGTCATATATAAGAGTAAAAGTATTGTCCCAAATTGAATTGGACTAAACTGAATTGATTTGAACTGAACTGAACTAAACTGAATTGAACTGAAATAAGTTGGGGAAAACATGTCTGAGAGTTCGAAGAGACTATGGGATGAAATTACAATAAGGTTAGTTACGTGGATAAGATTATAAAGGAAATACTTGCATCAGAAAAAATAAAGAATCAAATCGACGGTTAAAACAACTTTACAACCCAAAAAAGAATCGAATCAAACGGTCATTATTTCAAGATGATAGGGAAACTTCTTCAAACATTCTTACCTTCCAAACTACTTGAACTTTAGCCATTGAACAAGTTTCTTGTTTCTGCAAAACTTCCAAGTTTTCATATGATTCCTCAAAATATTGAAGATTTCATAAAATCCCCAAATTTTTAGGGTTACTTCGAAATGTCAGCAATTGTAGATAGACCAATAATTAACACCTCAAATCCTTATTATAAACCTAATTATTTCTGCCATGGATTGAGCTATTTCTGTTGTCCTACATCTTCTAGGGTTTCTCTCTCCAATTTCATTAGAAATTCTTCAAAATCTTCTCGATTATTGAACAATTCTTGTCGGCAAATTAGGGTTTCGATTTCTACTAATTTCTGCAATTCATCGGTATGGAGGAGAGAGAAAGAGTGCAGTAGCAATACAAGAATTCGTGCAAATAGTTCTTGCGAACAAGATACTGATTCTACTACACCTAGTTCTTCTTCATCTTCTTCGTCGGATAAAAAGAAAGACGCGAAACAGGTGAGTAAAGGTGGTTCTTCGAATTCGAGCTCGTCGTCGTCTTCTTCTTCTTCACCGAGGAGAGAGAAAGAGGGGAAGAGTTGGTTTAGAGGTGCTGGGGGAAAATGGCGGTGGCAGCCATTGATACAAGCTCAAGAAATTGGGGTATTGCTTTTGCAATTAGGGATTGTGATGTTTGTTATGAGGCTTCTTAGGCCCGGCATTCCTTTACCGGGGTCCGAACCTAGGCCTCCGACGACGTTTGTGAGTGTTCCTTATAGTGAGTTCTTGAGTAAGATAAATGGTAATCAGGTTCAGAAGGTTGAGGTTGATGGAGTTCATATAATGTTTAAGCTGAAGAATGAAGGAGTGAGTGGTGTTGTGGAGGGTGAAATGAGGGGCAGTGAGAGTAATTTGCAGGATTCGGAATTGTTGTTGAGGAGCGTGGCGCCTACGAAGAGGATTGTTTATACTACAACTAGGCCAGTTGATATAAAGACTCCTTATGAGAAAATGCTTGATAATCATGTTGAGTTTGGTTCCCCTGATAAGCGATCAGGCGGGTTTCTAAACTCGGCTTTGGTAAGTTGTTGAATTTGGTTTGATTATTATGATTAATGATGAATGTGCTAGCTATTAAGTTTTATAAGTGGAGATGAAAACTATATGAATCATTATTTGCATTGAAATTTCGAGCATCACCTCATATGTCACTTATTAGCAGTATCTTGGTAATCTTGAAATTTTAGTTGTTAGTTGCAAAGCTTATGGTATGAGACATGTTTGATTCAATGCCAAAGTGGATATGTATTAATTTTGACCTTTATCCATTGTGCAATCCATTCCAAGTTGCATTTTCTTATGTGGTTGTTTCATGCTACCCTATGTTTGGCAAATTTTGTAGTGGATCAAGGAGTGTATGCTTTGAGATGATGTGGCAACAATGCAAGGAGACAGATGGGAGGATCTTTAATTTCCCCTTGAATATTTGTCATATCACCTAGGAGTATATGCTTCCAAGGGCACCTAATAGGCGTTCCCTTTTGAGAACTATTTGTAAGTGAGGTTGCCACATTCGTTGAGACGGATGAGGAATCGAGTTGGTAAATGTTTATGTATAAGATAAAGCAAACGATGCTCTGGAATAGAGACTATTGAAGTAAGGTTTGAGTAGCTTATGGATTTGGTTAAGGAGTGCCTAAATTCTTGAAATGAGTGTTAGCAGACAATGTTCAATGTTCATCCTTTGTTTCTCTGCTTCAACCTAGAGCAGATTTTCTGTTGGACATTTTTTTTTTCTCAGTTTGTTTCTCTCTTGGCTTGGTAGATAGCTTTTGATCTGCTCTCCATGTTTTCGACCAAGGGATCATAATGATGTAACCCGAAGTCACTTGTCCGTTAAACAACACTAGGTGGGGAATATAAAATCCCGGGGGAATTTTTTACGTCGGTTTTACGAGGGGCTCCCTAGACCCTCTTTTCCCGATAGACTACATTGTCACGACTCAGCCTTAGGTCCTTAATTTATATAGAGTCAAGATCTTCTTAATATGCCCCCCTTTTCCTCCTTTTTTTTGGGAAATGGGGAGGGCGTAGGAGGTTTTCATATGCTTAATTTGTGTTCTTGTTTATTATTTTTCCATTCTTTCAGGTTGCGTTTGGTTTGGGTAATAATGATGAGCTTAATAGTTGCAACGAAGTTCTCGGGTGAATCACTAGATTAGTACAAAAAAGGAATAAGTAATCAACCATTTCAAGAACTATAAAAGGCAATAGTCCTCATGGAATAAATAATTAACGCTGCAAGAACTATTCAACTAAAAATTTATGAAAGAACAGCCACATTCAGCCTTTTCTCCAGGAACACAAAGATATTAGAAACAATAGTGTCTGGAATCTATAATTCGCATGACACCAATCATCAGATCTGCTTTAAACTTGTGTTTATCTAGCTGGAGATAATGATTGTAAATGCTAAATCTTCAGTTGCTGGCAGTATTCTGGCACCAATTGACCCACAGGCCACAACACCCTTCCCCTCCTTTCCCGAAAAGTTAAACTGACAAGCGAGAACAAGAGTAAGTAGCAATGATTTGGCAATTGATTCGTCAATAATTTTCACTAAAAATTCGTAAGAGGTATTTACGTCAATTGAAGCAAAAAATGCAGTGCAGAGGGGGGGAGGGGGTGAGGCAGGGGAAGAGCCATTTAAAGGGGGACGGGAAGCATGAAAAGAAAAGGAAGGAGGAAGAAATAAGCATGAGAGACGATAAAGGAAAAGTGTTAGAAGAAGGGAAGTAAAACACACACGCAACATGTAGTAAATCTGACGAGAAAATAGATCATATATGCTCTTTGGTTGTTGGTTTATACCTTAAAGTGGCTGGAGCATTATTTAATACCAAATTGGCAAAGGCCCCCATTGATGGAGCTCAAGTTTCCCTCTTTGAAAAGTCGATGATACTCATTGAAGCCCTTTCTGAAGATGACCTGCAAATTCTTCTTGCTTATATTCTTTAGGTCTAAAATGACATTTTCTATTTTGTAATAATCTTTATCAAGAAGCCTAAATCAATGACAGACCAAAGCACTTTAGATTTTTAGGCAGAATAGTTGATTTTAATTTCAGCTTTTGCATTTCCTAGTGTCTGATTGTTTGAATATTGTGTTTCCTCAATTCTGGTCTCAACATTTTCGATTTTCTCGTTTGAATTTCTGTGCAAGATAGATGAGCTTCCACAGCCCGTTTTGTTATATTTTCAACATGTGTATGTTAGGTTCTCTGGAGTAAAATGATTGCTCTTGCATGGGTCTTTTATAAGAAACTTTGTATCTCAAATATTCTCAATTTCTGATATGAATTCCATTTGCAGATTACTTTGTTCTATGTTGCTGTTCTGGCTGCACTGCTCCAGCGCTTTCCAGTTAACTTCTCCCAGGTGTGCTATTGTCTTCTCCCGTCCTACTTGAAACACGGGTCTTTCCATAAGAAATGTATGTATTTACTCGATCGTACATGTACAGCATGCAGCGGGTCAGCTTAGAAACCGTAAATCTGGAAGTTCTGGTGGTACAAAAGTATCTGAGCAAGGAGAAACCGTCACTTTTGCAGATGTAGCGGGTGTTGATGAGGCTAAGGAGGAGCTAGAAGAAATTGTGGTACGTGTCTTGGGTTCTTGGCTATAGGCTGAAAGGTTTCAATCTGCTTTTATATGAAAATGATGGGTATATTGCTGTTCAATGGTCAGGAATTCCTAAGGAACCCAGATAGGTATGTACGACTTGGAGCACGTCCACCTCGTGGTGTTTTACTGGTGAGTGTCTTTTGATATCTAAGATAAGATTTCATTCTTTTGAAAGGCTGCCATACTAGACCGCTGTTAGAGAGATCATGATACATTGTGCAAGGAATTGGTTTTCGAAGCACCATTCTTTGTAGTTGGGTATTGGCTTGTGGAAACATATTTCTTTGATCCAATAAACGTATTCACTTTGCTGTTAAGGTTATCAATTCGAGTTCCTTGGAAATCCATTTATATATGTGCCATTAATGGAGGTTAGGTGTTAGAATCAAAGTACTGCCCTGAATTATTGGTTGAGTCATTCTTTTAGATCTCATTATCATATACTTCCTTCATTTCTTATACTTGCTACATTGGTAAATGGCACATGAACCAAGGAGGAGGAGAGAGAGTGATATATGACCCATGTGCTTAAATAATATAATAATGCACTCTTTGTACAAGGATCTGTCAAAAAGAGAAATGTTGCAAGTATAGTGAAACACCCCCAAAACGGAAATTGTTGCTAGTATTAAGAAACGGAGGAAGTATCATGTTTATATCATTTTTCATTCTGATTGATGTGATTTTGGAACACTTAGTGGTACTAGGTGTAGCATATGAGAATGGTATTGCTCATCATGCCCCGTCTGATCTTGTTGATGGAAACAATAGGCTTAATTTGTCCTGCAGGTTGGTCTTCCAGGGACGGGCAAGACACTTTTGGCAAAGGCTGTTGCTGGGGAAGCTGAAGTTCCATTCATCAGTTGCTCTGCTAGTGAATTTGTTGAACTCTATGTTGGTATGGGAGCATCACGGGTGCGAGATCTCTTTGCTCGAGCAAAGAAAGAAGCTCCATCAATCATATTTATTGATGAGGTTAGACTGACTTCATAATCGTGTCATAGTACTTGGAATTTATGATCATCTTTTGGTACTGTTGAGGTTAATTGTTGAGACCATTCGGTGGTTCTTTCCAGATAGATGCAGTTGCTAAAAGTCGTGATGGCAAATTTCGTATCGTGAGCAATGATGAACGAGAGCAGACACTAAACCAGCTGTTGACTGTAATTTTTCACCGTTTTTCTGGCTGCTGCAATTCTGAATGAGTCATCATTTGGTTAATGAGTGCGTGTCTTGCAGGAAATGGATGGTTTTGACAGCAATTCTGCTGTGATCGTTCTCGGAGCAACGAACCGTGCTGATGTCTTAGATCCTGCTCTTCGTAGGCCTGGAAGATTTGATCGAGTCGTTATGGTCTGAATTTTTAGCACTTCTTGCTTTGGTCATTTCTTTTAGGTGTCCTGAAGTTTGTTGACCATAAAGGCTTACTGATATCTTATGTTGCTATAGGTGGAAACACCAGATAAGACCGGAAGGGAATCTATACTAAAAGTGCATGTTTCCAAAAAAGAACTTCCTCTTGAGGATGATGTTGATCTTAGAGATGTTGCTCGTATGACGACGGGTTTCACAGGGTACTCACATGTCTTGTCTCTGATTTCCTCTTTGATCTCAGTCATATCCTTTTGTTAATGCGTTCCAGTGTGGTACATATTGCAGGGCAGATCTTGCTAATTTGGTAAATGAAGCTGCTCTTTTAGCTGGTAGACAGAACAAAGTGGTTGTGGAGAAAATAGATTTTATTCAAGCAGTGGAGCGATCATTAGCAGTATGTCTGCTTCCCTGCTAGCCTGTGTTCCTTTTGATGCCTGCTTGCTTGTGTATATATTATGTATTTTCTTAGAAAGGCCTACTAATATTAACTCATGCAATGTATTTTTTTTTTTTTTTTTGATGAAGTTATTGCTGGTGCTGCTTTTTCTTTGTTGTAGAATGCAAGTGCACACTTATTATCGATTTCCTAAATGCTTGTATAATTATTGGTCCTTGGGATGAATCTATATTATTAACTGTCATCACCAATTACCCTCTTGTCCTAGCTTGAAATTACTAATAACATTCTACTCCATTTGTCGTAAATAATGTTCTTGCATGAATAATGAGAGACAAAATACTGTGCTGAATATTTTGTTCTGATTGGAATAAACTTTTTTTTTTTAGGGGGTGATTGGAATAAACTTGTTGTAACTAAATTTTGTTTTAAGATTAAGTGAAGGGGTATTGTATGGCAAATGGTAGGAAATTTGGAACATGAAATGGCACTTCTCAAAGTAGAAAGTTTCAATAGGTATATGGGACAAATTTTGGAGGTAGTACTTTACTGTGCAAATGGAATAGTTTGTAAACCTTACGATATTATATATATGAGGAGAATAGCTTGAACATATCAGGGGCTATTTTGTTGATGACTGAAAGATATACGTTTCCTCAAGGACCTAAATTTATTTTATTCAATTGCTGTGAGTGTCCATTTTTCTCCATACATTGGAAGTCTGGAGTGTATATTTTTTAATTTGTTATTTTTTTTTCAAATATGGTCGTCTTTGCATTGTACACCTATTTGATCTTTTTGCCTTTACTCTGAGTTTATAGGTTTAAGTTTTGCATGTTCCGTCTAATTTCTGCTTTCTTCAATCTCTTGTGCAGATATTTTATGGTTCAGTTGTGGGAATTTGTTGTGTGCTTAATTCTTAAGTAGCTTAAAAGTGAAAATATGTTTTATTGCAGGGAATAGAGAAGAAAACCGCCAAATTACAAGGAATTGAGAAGGCTGTTGTTGCACGTCATGAAGCTGGGCATGCAGTTGTAGGAACTGCTGTTGCAAATCTTCTTTCAGGACAACCTCGTGTTGAGGTAAAACATCTTCCCTTCTTTTACGTTGCTTTAAAATGTCAAGAGGGACGATAAGCATTACTTGGACCTTTTCCCCTAATTACCACTGGGCCTGTTATCTGGTTGCTCTGGCTCTAGGTATTGCTTTGCATACATTAACTGGCATACACCCTTTGCAGATGGTGTCCTGGTTGAGGTTCTGAATGTCTATGTAGATGGTGGATTTGAATATCTTATTATTTGCTAGAATTTTGCTGTTGAAATGCAAGCTACTAGATTGCTTATGTTTCTACATTTACTGCAAAAAGATGATGTATATATCATGATAAACTTGCATACACCAGACTCTCGTATACATCATACTTAGTTCCTTATAAAGGGCCTTCACCATAAAGAAGATTTCTTTTTGATACCATTGCTTTGCTTTCTGGGATTTCTGTTAGCAGAAGTTGAGTATATTGCCAAGGTCTGGAGGTGCATTGGGCTTTACTTACACCCCTCCCACAAATGAAGACAGATACCTTCTTTTCGTGGATGAGCTGCGTGGACGGCTAGTTACACTTCTTGGAGGACGTGCTGCAGAAGAATTCACTTATGCAGGGCGTGTTTCAACTGGTGCACTTGATGATATTAGGAGAGCAACTGATATGGCGTACAAAGCAATTGCAGAGTATGGCCTTAGCCAGACCTTTGGCCCAGTATCTTTAGCAACACTCTCTAGCGGTGGGATTGATGATTCTGGGGCTGCTCCGTGGGGAAAGGATCAGGTTTGCAGCACTCAGCATTCTGGCTTTTATGCTGTGTAACCCTTCATCTAATTGCTGTTGCATTAACCTAAGAATTTAATACAGGGGAAACTTGTTGATCTAGTTCAAAGTGAGGTAAAAGCTCTCCTGCAATCAGCACTTGACGTGGCATTATGTGTTGTACGTGCTAATCCTAATGTTTTGGAAGGATTGGGTGCTCATTTAGAAGGTATGAAGTTCTGATGGGAGTATTTCTCAATGTTTATATCAAAATTAATTACTTTGCTGCCTTCTTCATACAGCACATATGTTAATTTGATCCTCTTTGATATATATAATTTTTTATGCTATATTGGTTCAGAGGCTCAGAGCTCTGAGCATATCGGTTTAGTTGTATCTGTTAACTTGGAAGTTGGAACTGTAAATGATACTGTAAAATACTTGAATGGTATTTATTAATAGATCTTTGAATCTGCAAATATATTTTACACCTTGGAGCATCTTATTAGCCATTCTCGAGACCTGGCATCAGGAACTGCTCCTGCTCTTGAATTCAAAGTTGCCAAAAGATTGTCGTTGGTTTTGTGAAGAGTTGCACTATTATCTACTAGATAGAATGTTAGATATCTGATGTTAGAGAAAGAGGGTACTTGAGTAACTTCACTTGTTGTGGGCCCCACCGAACTTCCCTCTCTCGTTAGATATCTTACCGTTATACGACAAAAGTTTTTCTTTCGTGAAACATTCTTGATCAATTGATTTCGTTACAAGGCAATCACTTTCGTCCGAAGATGTTTATAGATAATCTCCTCCCAGTATTTGGAATCTGATATGTGTTAATCTTTTACTAATATATAGCTGAAGCATCATGTAATTCTGTACACGCATTACGCATTGTGTTGTCAATCTTTTTCTTCTTCTTTCTAAAACAGTGTGTATCCTGTGTAGATAAAGAGAAGGTAGAAGGTGAGGAACTACAGAAGTGGTTGAAATCGGTGGTTGCACCGGCTGAACTCTCTGTCTTTGTTCAAGGCAAGCAAGAGGCTGTTCTCCAATTACAACGAGTTCCTGAATGACAGAACTATAGGCTGCATGTTATTTGGTATCAACAGCTTAAGAGAAGTGTCTAGTCAGGACTTCATTCGCCATTTCACTCCAGTATACACCCTTACCCCTATATAAGGGCAGTGCATATTTCGGCTTAATCGTTATAAACTGACAGCAACATTTACCATTGTACGTAGACAAAAGTAAAGGGATGAAAATGGAAGCTCTGGTGCACCGACGATAGCACGATGAACATGGACGGGTTAATATCTGGTGTGTCACAGTGCTGCTATCTCAATCACAAGAAGATCAGCTTTGTATAATATCTAAATTCTTCTGTACATGTAATCAATTGTTTCATGAAAATATATAGTGATTGTAACCTGTGCTTTTGTGTAAATACCTGGCCCCATCCATGGTAATGTCAATCATAAATCAGTTTCACATCCTTTCCTAGTTTCCTGTATCTTCCTTTCTTTGTTCTCCCTCCATTTTCGAAGTTTTACTCACTTTTGCTTTATTACTTAACTCTCAGTCTGAGTATTTGTTAATATGAAATTACTCTCTCCCCTCCCCCAAAAGTTTTGTATTTATTTTTCTTTATATATATTTTTTATTTTGTACAGTACCAATTTTTTTTCTTGCTCACAAATCGCAATATGAACATTCATTCCTACTCATATCGAACTTTTTCTTCTCTCGTGAGACAAACATAAAGGAGAATTATCGAGAAAGTACGAAAAAATTAATATTTTTCTCTCCATGTTCATTTTCTATACTTCTTTCATTCTGATTTAAACGAAACGTAGGATCTTGACACGGAGATTAAGGAGAACAGAGAAATAGCGAGAAAGAAAGTAATCGACCCATGTGATGAAGAGAGAGATAGAGAGAAGTATCAAGTATAATAACGTTTAATTTATTTTAAAACGGCTTAAAATGACAAGCATTTTGTTTATTTTAGATCGCAGGAAGTATAGCCATTTTTTTTAAAAAAAAAAAAAAAGAGGATTATTGAAAAAGTGCAAGAAAATTGTAATGGTGTAGGATATGTTGGGAGGGGAAGGGAGGCTGATATTTTGGATCATGGATGAAAAAATCAATGTCAGCATCAAATGTGGTTGGTGATGTATTTGGTTGTAGTCCAGCAACAAGTGGACCTAAAGGCCATGTCCTTAACTACTAGCCAAGTAGCCACTAGTCATGTTCTTATCACCCTTTAGCCACGCCTCATTGCCATCCTAGTTGTGCTTCCTTTTTAGTTGTCATTTTCTCTCGTTTTCTTTTGCCACTCTTATACAGTTATACTCCCTTCGTCCCATTTTATAGTTTGCGTATTTCATTTTATGTGTTTCAAAATATTGTTCTTATTTCCCTTGTTTTCATTTTTGAACATTACTTTTTACTCTCTCTTTCCACCTTTTCACAAGGGTTTTTGACACCTTCATTTAGGCTCCGTTTGGTAGAGCGTAAAAATATTTTCAGTGTAAAATGATTTTCATGGAAAACAATTTACAATGTAAAACCCAATTCCAAAATTAGTTTTCCGTTGTTTGGTTCCATGTAAGAAAAATGATGAAATGAAAGGAAAAGTAAGAAGGTAGTGAGAGGAATGTATAAGAGAGATAAGGAAAATAGTTTTCCCTTCATTTTGAAGGGAAAATGGTTTTCCATCATTGTGAGAGTTATTTTATCCAAGGGAAAATGGTTTTACACTCTTTTGCAAACCAAACAATGTAAAACTGAAAATAGAGGAAAACAGTTTTCCAGGAAAACGTTTTACTCCCTACCAAACGAAGCCTTAATGTTCCTTCAATCTCATTGCTTGCGCATAACAAAAAAACATTTGTTTACTCTCTCTCTCTCCTCTTTTCACATGCCCACCCATTTAATGTTCTAATTATTTTTCATTTGTAATGACAAAAATTCCAAAATACATAACAACTCCCAGTACAATACAAGTACATAATAATCATTGTTTCCTTAATTTTCGTGTCCAAAGTGAAATGGAAACTATAAAATGAGACAGAAGGAGTAGTTATCTCACAATCTAAAAGGTGAGAAGAGAAAAAACAATTTTTTTTTTATATTGTTTGTACGTTGATGATCTATATATATATATATATATATATATATATATATTTCACAATAATTAGAGATCACTCCTAAAGAATAGAGTAGAAATAATTTTAATAAATGAGAAAATTTTATGTTGGAACTTGGAATCATTGGTAAAGAATTGAGTTGTTGAAATAACTTTTTTTGTTGTCAACATTTTAGGTCTCTATCATAAATTTGTCTTGAAAATGTTAGGGCTTTGGTATATTCAGGGAAAAGAGACAAAAAAAAAAGAAAAAGGATCTTGCTAATGGACGTCTCGAGACGCTAGATAAGAAATATATTGTTCTACTTAATTACTCATATTTATATAAAATAATAGAATAAGGTATAATTTCAATGCAAAACATTTAATGTTTTTCAAAAGGAAAGGGGAAAACATTTAATTTCAATGCAAAACACTTAAATGCATTGCATTGAAATTATACATTATTATATTATTTTATACAAATATAAGTAATTAAGTAGAATAATATATTTCTTATCTAGCGCCACCGAAACTTCGGTTAGCTTTTGCGAAAGAAAAATAATGCATTGTCCACCCAATGAGGTTTGTTAGGACTTTGGTGAAGTGGAGGATAAAGCAATCAATTACCAAGAAAAGCATATTGTCCATATTTTGTTGATAGCATATTTGGTATATTCCTGATAGCACTATGATTAAAACTTTATAAAGTAGTATAATATGTTTGCTCAATAATACATTTAATATCTCACATTATAAGGCACAAAAGTAACTAATTTTTTGGCACCACAGACAGTCCACATCTCTACACGTACATATATAGTGCACCTTTTGTCATGCACTCTTTTGCTCCAATCGATTATCAACTTATCATCGTAATCTTGAAAATGTTGTCTGAATGTCACATAAGAATTAAGATATTCATGAACTGCTTTAACAAGTATGATAATATAGTCATATTTATTTGATATAGTCAGGTTTTTTTTTTCATATAATCACTTTTTGTATAGTTAATTTTTGTATGGACATAGTTAATTTTTGAATGATATAATCAGTATGAGTTTACAATAAAATATTGTAAATCCGATCCGATCTATATATCCAGATCAAAAAACAAGGGAGCATTTTAAGGGTTAAAAAACATGATAACAAAAAAGGCCTTAAGGGTTCGATTAATAAGTTTGTTATTATGCATGAGAAAGAGTAGACAGATTGATATAGAGAAAAATTAATTTTACTATATTGATAATACAAACCTTGTTTTCTATTGGTCTGGTTTGGTCTTGAGATCAAACATCCTTGCTAAACATAATCTGAATGCATTTAGAGCTATTATAGATTAACTAATTGTTTTCTCAAGAGGTGTATTTCTCAAAGCTATCAATCCCTAATGGTACACAACTACACATCCATCTCAAAAGGATTATCTTGCTAAGTACAAATTAATTTATTATTTTATCACGTCGAAACATTTTGACATCCCCTTTTTTCCATAAAAAAGGTTGTGTCAGCCAACATTAGGGTTGTTGGTTCAGATGGACCCGGAAGATCAGGCTGATACAATAACTATTGAAATGATTTTTATGTGAATATGTCTTGAAATGCCTAATTTTCGTGTGAAGTATATGTTATCAAAATGCAACCGAAATATGGCGTTTTGAGCATTTCAAATTATAATAGAGACATTTCAATATTTTTATCATTTTCGTGAAATCATACAAGCATTTCATGTCATTATTCAATTATGTATAATATTTTGTGAAAGTATTGTGTCAGACCGTCTGACCCAATATTCTCGTTAGACGGGCTGAGCCCAGTACTATAATATATAGCAACGACGGCGGTCGAATGATTCTCCACCATTCCCACATAAAACCCACCACCACCACAACCACCACCACCACCACAACAACGACATTAGCTCGCTAGTTTTGTGATGGAATTGAACATGGAATCGCTGATTTGTTGCTGTTAAATCGCGAGATTCTTGAATTATCTGCATAATGATGATGTTTAATCGCTATTTTCGACTTAATTTGTTTTCAAAATTGCTTCAATTCAGTTGTTAAACCTTTTCGCGGCATTTGGATGTTAATCGGATTCTTGAATTTAAAAAGTGTTGCTACTTTTCTCATGTCCTTAATGTCAACGAAGGTGAAGCCATGGAGTGGGAAACACAAAAATTCTGATCCCAGGTTTATGATAAAAGAAGATGCAATTGTAGAAGCTAATGATAATGAGCTAACGGGGTCTGTGCGGAAGAGTATTTATAAGGAATGAAGAAGAAGGAGAAAGTGAGAGAAAGCAGAAGTTAGTTTTCTTTTCCAGTTGGACTTTATTTTCAGTTGGACTTTCTTTTCTTTCAGTTAGACTTTCTTTTCTTTCAGTTAGACTTTCTTTTGTTTCAGTTAGACTTTGTTTTCTTTCAGTTGAACTTTCTTTTCTTTCAGTTAGACTTTCTTTTCTTTCAGTTAGACTTTCTTTTCTTTCAGTTGGACTTTCTTTTCTTTCAGTTGGACCAACTGAAAGAAATAATGGCCAACTGAAAGAAATAATGGACTAACTGAAACAAAATGAAGACTACCTGAAGAAAAATGTAGACTACCTGAAAAAGAATAAAGACCAACTGAAACCCAAGTAAGTCTAACTGAAGCACAAAAACCCACTGAAAAACAAAGAAGACGAACTGAAAAACAAAACGAAGACTACCTGAAAAAAAATTGGAACCACCTGAAAAAAAATGAAGACTACCTGAAAAAAAATTGGAACCACCTGAAAGTCGTCCGACCAAGATTATGGTCGGACGAGTCCGACACAATAAAAAAGAAGCAAAAAACTGGTCCGTTACATAGAAAAATTGAAGAATGTGTAAAATAAATCAAACAAAGAAGCCTCGTATAACCCCTCAAAAAAAAAAAAGAAGCCTCGTATAAGATAATCGGTTATTCTATAGAAGAAATGAACTCATTTTTTTTAGAAAAATAAGATGCTACACTATTCGACTATATATTACAATTTTGAAAAAGTTTTTTTAAAAAAATGAGTTTTATATGAGTTGAATTCATGGGCGAGGCAAAGGGACCAACACTCCAAGAGCCGCCTTGGCCCCCATTTCTCCTTCAAGTGAAGTATATCAATGTGGAATTAGACGTTTTACTACATTTTTTTAAGTAGTAGTAGTGATTCGATTTTCCTAGTACTTCTTCCGTCCCATAATATAATACTTGCTTTTTTTTTTAACGGAGATTAAGGATATTGGAGGAAGTAGTAGGATTCTCAAAAAGAAATATTTAATAAAGTACCTTTGTCTTGGAACTACTCCCCTTTATTTGATTTTTCCTTCAAAAAAAAAAATAAAAAAGCAGTAAATTTTCCTTGAAATGGTGCATAGCAATAAATATGAGCACACATTTTAAGAAAAAGGTAGGAATATTTTTGAAAGTTTGTGTAAAAATTAAGGATAATTTAACTAAAACAAACTAATATAAAATGAAGTAGGCACAATATTTTGGAACACTCAAAATGAAATGTAAGCACTATATTATAGGACCGAGGGAATAGTTCGTGAATCAATTTAAAATAAAAGACATCAGTGACAATATCTCATGATTAATTTGGAAAACAACATTTCCAAAATTGACTTATTATGGAGCACCTCTTGTTTGTGGTTTATAGAATTGCAACAAAAATTAATATTTTATCTATTCTGTTTTAAATGAAACGTTTGTTTAATTGTTAATCGTTAATATCTTTAGTTGTGCAAACGTAAAAAAAATATTAAATGTTATAATTTTATAATACGCATCAAGGCGAATCTAACAAGATCCACTTGACTATATTTTTCATTATATAATGAAAATAAATTAGAGTTAAAATTGATCAATAAATAATATCATTTCACCGAATGTTACATTTAAAACAGAAAGTAGAAGTATCTCAAGTTAGCTTGTTTAGCTTTTTTTTTTTCTAACCTTTCTTGTCAGCTCGAATTTTTTCCTTGGATAATGCAAAATTGGGTTTTAATTCCCAAAATATGCCCAAAAAAACTAAAATTCCCTGCGTACCGTCCACGTAGGACGGCACGCGAGAATTTTTTTTTAGTAAAACCGCTACTTGCAGTAGCGGTTTACAAGTGCCGAGAATTTTTTTTTTTTCAACTTAGGTAAAACCGCTACTCGGAGTAGCGGTTTATTAAAAAAAAAAAAAAAAAAAAAAAAAAAAAAAAAAATTTTTTTTTTTTTACAATTTTTTTTTTTTTTTAAACCGCTACTCCGAGTAGCGGTTTATTATGAAAACTGCTATCTGCTTACATATTTTGCCCAGGGTAAACCGCTACTCGGAGTAGCGGTTTATATTTATAAACCGCTACTCCGAGTAGCGGTTTATATTTATAAACCGCTACTCAGAGTAGCGGTTTATTTTAAAATTAAACCGCTACTTTGAGTAGCGGTTTTCGTGGGTTAAAACAAAAAAAAAATAATTTTCTCGCGCAGGGAATTGTAATTTTTTTGGGCATATTTTGGAAATTAAAACCCACTTTTGCATTATCTAAGGAAAAAATTCTGTCAGCTCAGATATTATTATTTGCTTTTTCTTCTTTGTTGGAATTTTATAGTATAATAATTTTTGTCACTTTTATATTAAGATGAGAGCCTCGTGATCATACAGATTCTACAATCTTCTTCTAAAAGTGCCCTTCTCTCTCTCTCTCTTCCTATCTCTCTTCGCATCTTTTGGGTCAGTTAATCTTACTTTTTTCATCTTCTTTCTTAACCTATGTTTTGATTTAGTCTGAATCAATTATATTGATTTTGTCTTTGTATAATTATATGATTCATTGCATGATTCATTGATGATTACATGCATACTTATAAGTTTGAGATTTCTTACGATAATAATCATGTTATGTGTTTTGAGACACAGAATTATAATTTTGATTGTAGATTTAACGCATGCATACTGATAAGTTTGAGATTTCTTACAATAATAATCATGTTATGTTTTTTGAGACATTGAATTATGATTTTGATTGTAAAATTTAGAGCATGGACACTAATAAGTTTGAGATTTCTTACAATAATAATCATGTTATGGTTTTTGAGACATTGAATTATAATTTTGATTGTAAATTTAGAGTAAAGTGCATGTTTATGAAACTATGAGGCTTGAGTCATTTCCGGGCTTCGGGCCTTATATGTGATAATGAAGCTCGAAAATGGCTGGGCCCTATTATGTGAATTTTGCTCATTTGGAGAATTTCAGATGAGCAATGGGCAAAAAAAATAGCCTTGGTTGTACCTTTCTCGTGGTACACTCGGATGTATGATAAAAAGTTGTATAGAGAACTCGGATGTATGATAAAAAGTTGTATACCTCTATACGCAAAGGAAAATGAAGGAAAAGTGTATAATTTTTCATGGTTGAATGGTGGGTAGATTTAGAAAGGCTTGAAATGTAAATTGTTGTGTAATGCTAACTGTCACACTTAGAGGTACTTAAAGATTGAATTAGTGGAAATGGAGATGATATTTTGAAGTATATATTAATCAAGGTGCTTTAGCTTAAAATTATCAAGTGTTGTCACTTGGGCTTATTCTTTGAAGTGGCATTATCTGTGTCAAACCATAAGAATATTCCTTAAGTCGCGAAATGTTAGCCGTATATCCAAGTTTGGGATGTTCATGTATACATTGCCATGGATAGTGCTGAACTACTGATGGTACGGTTTGAGATTAGACTTTGTGAGGTGCCCCTACTTTGATCAGGATATCCAGCCTAAAATATGGGTGTAGATCTGCAAGAGGGTGTAAAATTACACTTGGGTGTAGAATGACAATTGTATTTGTATACTTTGAATTATGTATAATGTATAATGTTCTGTTGGCCTCAAAAGTGACTGCCATTAGCTGTCGAAATAAGCCATATAGTTCGAGTCAGAATATTTGGAGAGTGTTTCACCACCAACGGGTGAGGAGCGGGAGCTTCTGGATTCCCACATAGTGTGGGTTTTGCACCAATTCCTCTTCTCTGTTTATTGGAGAACGAGTTCTCTGTTTAGCCTTTTTCAATTTTCATATAATTCTGTCTTCATTTATTCTCAAATTACACTGTTTTGATGCATATTTTCATGATTGTCAGGAATGGCATCACTTCAAGCTGCTTTGACGACAGTGTGGTGCAAGAATGACAACTATTCTGCTCAATCCATGCTGCCAAGGAGCTCTTTCTTGCCTAGATTTGATATGCTGGGAAATTCAGCAGGTGTTCACAGCAGAGAAGTTCATCCTAACGCCTTGAGTTCAGGCCCTCAGGCCACTTTGACCTTTGATCCACCAACCAAAAATTCTAATAAAACTAAAGAAAAAAAGCATACAGTTGATCCTTCTGCCCCAGACTTTCTTCCTCTCCCATCCTTTGAACAATGTTTCCCAAAGAGCACAAAAGAATACAGGTACTTGTTGTCATGCTCGAACTTCAGAATTCCAGTTTCTTATATGATCATATGACATAGTTCTATCCTTTTCATTAGAATAAGTTTTTTACAACTCATGTACTTGCATTTTACATAGTTATTCATTAATATAAATGATCTTGTTTGCATATTATTCTCCTAGTAGTTCTATATAGTAGCATTAACATTTTTCGTAGTTTCTGACTGCTTGTTTATTATTTGTTTGGTTGCATATGTTTATTATTTGTTTGGTTGCATATTTACCCTTGTGTTCATTTTCTAATGGTTTAATGTGTATGATATGCACACAGGGAAGCAATTCATGAGGAATCAGGTCATGTGCTTAAGGTTCCCTTTCGGCGTATCCATCTATCTGGGGATGAACCCCATTTTG
This sequence comes from Beta vulgaris subsp. vulgaris, assembly GCF_026745355.1. Lineage (NCBI taxonomy): Eukaryota > Viridiplantae > Streptophyta > Magnoliopsida > Caryophyllales > Amaranthaceae > Beta > Beta vulgaris. Next base: position 56,882,634 of record NC_079208.1, on the reverse strand, counting down.
ATACATATGACACCAGTGGCCCACAGAATATTAGTCCACAGATTGGTATGAGTCCCATTTCCTTTCCTTTTTCCCAACAAGATTGTAGGTTACAGGTTATATTCTTCTGTCGTTTACCCTTGAAAAATCTATCTATTCTGTGTCGAGATTAGCACAATCCGTTTCCTTTGTTAGCATATATATGTCTGTCGACTCAGTTCTTTTTATTCCCTATTACTTGTGGGCCTGTGGCATGATTTAACTCAAATCTTTTTCTAATTATCACTTTCCCTATTGCCTTGATATCTCCTCAATAAGAGCTTAGAAGTCTTTGGTTCCCTTTTTTTCTATAGAATTATATCTGTGGCTGGTAATTTCTGCTTTATCCAAGTAATCGTAGAGCTGTTTGATCACATCTCTTGCCGTCTTGCATAAGCTCCTCTTAGAGAGAGGCTGTTGTTTTTGTTTTTTGAGCCTTGTCTCAGCAGCGTAGTTTGAATGAAGACCAGATTTCAACTTGCATCTAACTTTCTTGGTTATATATACCATCAAAAACAGGACTCCCTAAATTGCGCAAGGATTGGGTTGACAGGAGGGAGAAGTTGGGTTATCCGCGGTACACCCAGATGTTTTATGCTAAGCAGGGAATCATAACTGAAGAGATGTTGTATTGTGCTGCTCGTGAGAACCTTGATCCTGAATTTGTGAGGTCAGAGGTTGCTCGTGGACGTGCAATTATCCCTTCTAACAAGAAGCATTTAGAGTTGGAGCCTATGATAGTTGGAAGAAACTTTCTGGTCAAAGTTAATGCAAACATTGGAAATTCTGCTGTCGTTAGTTCCATTGAAGAGGAAGTCCACAAACTTCAGTGGGCAACAATGTGGGGTGCAGACACAATCATGGATCTGTCAACAGGTCGGCATATACATGAGACCCGTGAATGGATCCTACGTAACTCTGCTGTACCAGTTGGTACAGTCCCCATCTATCAAGCACTTGAAAAGGTAAATGGCATTGCAGAGGATCTCAACTGGGAGGTTTTCAGGGATACCTTGATCGAACAAGCAGAGCAAGGTGTTGATTACTTCACCATCCATGCAGGAGTTCTCCTAAGGTACATCCCTCTGACAGCCAAGCGCATGACTGGGATTGTATCACGTGGAGGATCCATTCATGCAAAGTGGTGTTTAGCCTACCACAAGGAGAATTTTGCTTATGATCACTGGGATGATATTCTCGATATCTGCAACCAATATGATATAGCACTATCAATTGGGGACGGCCTCAGGCCTGGGTCAATCTATGATGCGAATGATACAGCCCAGTTTGCAGAACTTTTGACTCAAGGAGAACTTACACGACGAGCCTGGGAAAAGGATGTGCAGGTACAACCCTATGAAGAAGAGCATACAATTACTATGATCTATGTTTAATTGTCAAGTTGATAACTTCTCTTTTGATTGTCATTTTACATATTAAATATTGATTTGACTTTCTGAGTTCAGGTGATGAATGAAGGGCCTGGACACATTCCAATGCACAAGATTCCTGAAAACATGCAAAAACAGTTGGAGTGGTGTAATGAAGCTCCTTTTTACACACTAGGACCATTAACAACTGATATAGCACCTGGTTATGATCATATAACCTCAGCTATTGGTGCTGCCAATATTGGAGCCCTTGGCACTGCACTTTTATGCTATGTGACACCAAAAGAACATCTTGGTCTGCCTAATAGGGATGACGTGAAAGCTGGGGTAATAGCTTACAAAATTGCTGCTCATGCTGCTGATCTCGCCAAATGCCACCCGCAAGCTCAAGCATGGGATGATGCATTGAGCAAAGCAAGGTTTGAGTTTCGATGGATGGATCAGTTTGCCCTTTCACTTGACCCTATGACTGCCATGTCCTTCCATGATGAAACTTTGCCATCAGAGGGTGCTAAGGTAGCACATTTTTGCTCTATGTGTGGGCCCAAATTTTGCTCTATGAAGATAACTGAGGACGTCCGCAAGTATGCTGAAGAGCATGGTTATGGTAATGCCGAGGAAGCTGTACAACAAGGGATGGAGGCTATGAGCGCTCAATTTCTGGCTGCTAAGAAAACTATCAGTGGAGAACAACATGGTGAAGCTGGGGGAGAGATCTACTTGCCTCAGAGTTACATAGAATCTTTAAAGAGGTAAAATATGAGTCACATTCGCAATGTACAACTGCATAATGGTGCCTCCTCCTTCTCCTTAAAAGAGTTTTAAAGTATGAAGAAATATAAGTTCCAATAAGCTCTGATAATTCTGAATAAGTTCTAATAAGTTTTTATAATAAACGTCAATAAGGTTCAGAATGCAACCTAAGTACATGCCTGTGGAGAATCATAGTATACTTCTAAACTATGTTACTTGGACTCGGGTATGTGTCCAAGTGTCCGACTCGGCTAATTTTCTGAAAATTTTCCATGATTTTGTTCCAAAATGAAGTGTCAGGGATCAGATATGGGTACTTGAAGTAAAATAAAGAGTACAAGCAACATAGCTTGTGGCATAGCTTTTGATTAAAATCATATCAATCCAAAATTCTGAACCTTTTGATCATATTTTTGCAGATAGAAATCATTGCTTGAACTCGAGGCAGTGGCATAGCTGCGGTTAGCCCTCCTTGAAGCCTCAGTGGATGCAGATTAATGTTCAAGGACTTTTGCCCTGAGGTGGTAAGTTCAAGGTTGATGTATAAATAAAGAATAGACTAGCTTTTCATATGCTTGTTTGTAACAATGGCATCAATGGAACTTCTTCCCATTGCTTTGATCAACTTTAATCTATATTTAAGCTTATCTACTTTTTACATTTATTAAGTATTAACATAAGAAAGGCACCAGGGGTGTCTGTCTCTGCTACAGCATCTTGACTGTTTTGACAGCCGGGAAAATGCTGGCAAGACAGGCTGAGAAAGTCCCTTTGAACCTGAACAGGATAATGCCTGCGTAGGGAGTGTGCATTTTCTTTTCTTTTTTGTTTTCTTTGCGT
>NC_079208.1:56817132-56874632 GCF_026745355.1 Beta vulgaris subsp. vulgaris | reverse complement strand
ACGCCGTCTGCCACAGAACCAAATTTAGATAAGGTTAAAACTTCATTTCTTAAACAGGCATAAATAACCAAATCAGGAAATTCAAAAGAGAAATATGAACCAGAAAAATACACAGTTTCCATTTTCTCGTCGTCAGTTTTCATATAAATACGAGTGATGTATGATCAATTTTAAGTTCATATACAACTTACAACTAGAATGTGGCAGTTATATTGGAAAGGGCCTTAATCTCTATAGTGTTGTAGTATAAACTAGAAAGAAAAACAACACTGCTGAGCGAAGTGATTTGAGTTACATCTAAACCACACTATCTAGCAAGTCGCCTTCACGGGCACAGATTAAATTGACAAACAAGGTTAGATCCATAATTATTGCACTTCTTAAGGACTTCCATTATTTAGGGACTGATGGATCTAATAGTTTAGGCAAGCTCGATTACTTGCCCATATATACTAGGCAGGATAGGAAGACAATATAACTAATGTGTGCTGTTAAAAGCTCCATATATCAGCTTCTTTAAGAGAGTATTCATATATTTTCTCTAACTGGATGTGCAACTACCATTTTTGGCACAGACAGAAAACCTTGGACATAAAGGAAGATGACGATGCTACAGCCTACAGGTTTGTTTCTGAAAAGTTTCTTCAAATAAAGAAAGATGGAAGAAAGACAGAGAGAATAAAAAGAGGCTAAGTAATGAGAAGAGAGAGAAAGTGAATTCATATGCCAAGAAAGGTATGTTGCAACTGTTTCAAAGCATCTCCGATAGTTAAGCATCGCAACTCACAAGAGGTATCTATCAACTCTGAAGCCAAATAACTATTAGGTTCACGATCCATCAGGCAAAAAAATAGATGGCCATCAGCCAGGTAATGGCATTGTAAGTTATCTTCGTACAGGGAAACACAGACTCAGCTCAGTAACAACTTTCAGCCGGGAGAAAACTGCAACCTTTTTTGCCTAATAACTACCCAACTTCAAGCAGTTTGAAGTTTGAACCCAAACCACCAGCCCTCGAAATAGCCTCTCAGACCTGCCGTTCATACCTAAGAGAAAAGATCTCCTTGCAACAAAAGGCTTCTGACATTCTATCATAGCGGAGCTTGTTGATTTATTCAGGTGCATATAAGAGCACTAATCATTCATATTCTCCTATATCCAAATAGCACACCACTGAATTAAGACAACAATCCCATCTCTTATTTCTGCAATATCTTTTTCAGTTCGATACAAAGCGATCCAAAACTCCAAGTGATACACAAGAAAAGTGTGGCTCCGAAGGACTAATTATGAGCAATAAAGCCTGTCATTTCCCACAAAAACAGCAGGAAATACCAATCATCACACTTACATAACCATTGATGTCACCAATCTCACAACTCCATTTTCATAAGCACCTAGAGCTTACTCCAGACACCCAATGTTCTTCATACGCACTCAAAAAAACACAAGAAAAACGCGAATAAATCAAGTTTAGACCTCCATGATCTTCCACCCAGTCCTTTTACATATATCTCATCCAATGCTAGTTTAAAAAAAATCACTCTGAATAACTCTAATCTTTAAACAGCAATACCAAAGCCAGCATCTAGAAAGATAATACAATAAACCAAGATGCAATTGCAACAACAACAACACAATGTACTAACTACTAAAAGGCTTAAAAGCTCTCCCTCACTTCAAACTTCAACCAAATTTCGCCATATCTTTTCGGTTTCAGAACACAAATTATTCTACAATATCAATTCAGCAAACTGCCACTTTATAACATCAATGTAACATACTAACATCATAGGTAACTACTATCAATGCAATATCATATTCAATTCACACTATCAATTCAATATTAGCTAAAACATAACATAATGCAAAAATCATACTCTAATTGGACAAAAGTAGTAATAATACACAAGATAATGATTGATTAGTGATTACCTTCCTCTTCTCCATCTTCTTGGAGTTGATCCTCTTGATCATCATCATCATCATCATCAAAAGATTGAACCCCATACCTGTTATTCAAATAATCAACAGCTCCTAAAGTAAAAACCAACTTCTCAGCCCCTAAAACATCATACAAATTCAAACTCCTAGGAGTTAACATCTTCAATGTCCTAATATTCCTCCCAGATTTCTCCACATTCTCCTCCAATTCCGTCATAAAAAACATCGATTTTTCCGACGGCGAAAGCCCCCATCTAAGCATTGCATCAATGAACTCCTTAGTCTTAGGCTTCTCCTCAAAATTCTCCCCAAAATCCTCCACAACAAACGCATTTCCCAGAGCACTAGCAATGGCAGTAGACAAAGCAAGCCTCTTTTCCTTCTTGTTCATCTTTATGGTCCAATCTCTGGGCTTAGGCCCAAACACCACACCACCACCGGGCCGTAGTGGTGACCGCTGAGACCCACGACGGGCCCGGCCCGTTTTCTTTTGTGGGTAGGGCTTGCGCCCACCGCCGCGGACCTCGGCCCGGGTGAGGGTGGAGGCGGTGCCGCGACGCTTGTTCTGCATGTGGGTTATTAGGGCCCGGTGGACTACGGCACGGGCCGTTTCGGGTGGGGCGGTTTTGAGGTTGAGGGAAGTTTCGCCGGTTTTTTCGCCGGAAAAGTTGAGGATTGGGAGAGTGGTGAGTTGGGATTTGGTGGAGAGAGAAAGTTGTGGGGTTTTGGAGAGAGGGAGTTTGAGGGTGGGTTTGAGAGAGAATTGGTGGGATTTTGAGGAGAAAAGAGAGGAAGAGAAGAAGGAGAGAGAAAGAGAGGATGAAGTTGCCATTGTTGTAGTTGCCATTGTTGTTTGTTTGGAATTTGGGGGGAGGAGAAATGTTAGTTTTCCTAAGGCTTATCCGTTGTGCAGAGAGAAAGAGATAGCAACAGATTAAAGAGTGAAGAAGGAAGAGGGAAGATGTCGATTCATCTCGGACATATATAAACTTTATACTAATGGGATTGGCGTGAGTGGTTAAGGGTCTCTGGCTTCTTAATCAAATTCTCCATTTCGAGCTTTAGATATAGAAAAAATTTCAGTTGGAAGAAGTGTTGTCCTTGATTTACCCATGCAAACTCCCGCAGGAGATGAAGGTGGTGGAAAACTCGTCGTAATAGGACCTATATTTATAATATATAAACTTTATACTCCCTCGGTAGGAAAATGGATGTTACACTTTTTGAAAATTAGACAATTCACCTACTATATTTAACTAAGCATTTTTTAGTTTAAGATAAAATCAATTATTATTATATGACATATCGTTGGATACGTCTCGATGTATACTGTAACAATATTAACTTCTTATATTTTTATTAATATACAATTAAAGTTATTATTAATGGTCAAAGTCCTGCGTCGACAAACGTGAAAGTCAAAGTGTAACATCTATTTAGTTACTGAAAAAGTGCATCAACTGACATTTTCGTAAATAAAATATTATTATAGTATTAAGTTGTAGGGGAAAGTGTACATTTTTCTGTTTTTTCTTCAAATGAATGGGACGGGTTCATATTTGATATACTTGTCTCAAATTATGATACAAATAGTCAAAGATAGTTTAAATCTGTTTATATTTTTACGATATGGTAATTGGGTCAAATTGAGTAGCTTGGGTTTGGTTATGGTCGAATTCAGCTTTCTATCAATGACTTCAAGTTGAGATAGGGTATGGTTATGGGATCGGATTAGAGACTATTATATTTAAAGTGATAAATTTGTAAAGACAATGAAGAAACAAAAAAAAATACTTGGATTTATACAATAATCTTGGGAGTTCTTGTACTCGATACTAAATTAGTGTCAAGATTATATATTTGATTGTCATTTTATGGGTCCAACAATAACTTTTATTTGAAATCTTTCGTGAAGGCTCAAGATGTCCGAAGATGTGTTCCAAGGGGTTGAGGCCCTCTACGCTGCATCAAAATGCATACCACAACTTGATTTTAGAATCTCTTAAGTCGGGTCTGAAAATGGTCATCACATCATCCAAGTCTTGAGATGCTTTCAAATGTCTTCCATGACCTTATAATGCATCCCAAGGAGCCTATTGCTCGGGCATCGTGAATGTCCAAACTCGTGTGTTAAACTTTGAGGTTGGCAATTTTGAGGCCATTTTCGAAACTCTTTGGGGCCAGTAAATAATTTTTATCATGAACCTTTTTGAGGAATCTCGAGATGCCTCGGGATGACTCGAAAGATGTTGGAACCTTATGCATTGTCTTAAAATGCCTTTCACGACTTGTTTTTCATTTTTTCCAAGTGCATTTGAAATGGCTCCAAAGGTCACTATAAGCCCGCTGGAAAGCCTAGGTATGCATTCAAAAGGCCTTTCATAACCCAAGATGCACCCCACGGGCTGCGATGCTCAAAATACTAGAATGTCCAAGAACGTGTATTATAGCCTTCGATTTTAGCTAATTTGGGGCTATTTTTGAATTTTTTAAGAATCAGTGAGTTTTTTATGAGGAACCTTTTCGAGGACCCAAGGATGCCTTATGATGACTCACGGGTGGTTGAAACCCTCTACATTGCCTCAAAAATACCTTTACAACTTGTTCAACCCTAAGATAGATCCTGAGGCCACCATTATATTTGAAGGCTTAGGGATACTTTCGAGTAGCTTGCCATAACCTAAGAATCCATCTCATGAGCTTTATTACTTGAACGATGAGAATATCCGAAAACGTGGATAATAATCTTCATTTTTAGCTATTTTAGGGTTGTTTATAGAATTCTCCAATCCCGACGATTTTTCAATAATAGGAATCGATCTAAGGGATCTATGATGCCATATGATGACCTACAGATGATTAAGAGACTATGCATTGTCTCAAAATACCTCTAACGACTTGTTTGCATCAGTTCAACCTTGAAATGGCTCTGAATGCCACTATGTGCTTGTTCAAAGGCTTATTAATGCTTTAAAATGGCCTCCACTGACCCGTAGATGCATCATGTGGGTTCCATTTCTTGGAAGGAGAATATCAGAAAATGTATATTATAGCCTTCAATCTTGCCTATTTTTGAATTTTTTTTGAGGCCGACAAAATTTTCATCAAAGATCTTTCTAAAGGCCCCGTAATTCCATATGATGACTCACGAGTGGTTGAGACCCTTTACATTACCTTAAAATTATGTCTTCCATGACTTTCTTCATCCAATTTAACCATAAAATTGCTCTAGAGGTTCCTATAGATAGTCCTGTTCCACCACTTGTGATGTTTTCAACTAGATAGGAAGAGTGGTCGAGAACCTATTATACCAGCGAGAAAATCAATCTCTCATGCATAAAATGTGAAATCATTGTCTCAATTATTTCAATTCATGATCCCTAATTCTCTGATTGATGACAACACATCTAAAGGGATTCTTTTACCTTGAAGAGTTACATTACTAGCTTGTAAATTGATTCATACCTTTTGAATTATGGTTTTTTCACCACATACTCCTGTGATATTTGAAAATTCCCAGGGTACCCATCTTGTTAAAAAATGCAACAGGTAACCTTACTATTTCAACAAAATACACGAAATATCCTTAATGACTAACGGTGTCAAGTTTTCGTTAGTCATTAACCCTAATTAGGCCCTCTAACCTAATTAAGCCCTCAATCCCAACCCCAAAATCCTAACCCTAACACTTAACCCTCACCCCGTCCCCCCCTCTTTGCCCTCCCACCCCTTCCACTACCCTCCATAGCCCATCCTCCAACCACCCTCGTTGCCCCCTCCCACATCCCCTCCCCCCCACAGGGCTTTCACTTGTTGATGGTGGCCTACTCACACAGAATAATACTGAAAGAGTATGGTGTATGGATGACGATGGTCTGGTGTGGCGGCGTGGCGCGACTTCAGAAGGAAAGGGGGTGGTGCGACTAGCTGGTGCGCAGAGAGAAAGATTGCTTTCTTTAATAAGGGATGCGAGAGGGGGCTGCGGGTGTGCATGAGGGTGGGCTACGGGGGGTTGTGGGGGTGGGGGTGAGCTACGGGGTGAGAGAAGAGGTGGGAGGGCAAAGGGAGGTTGTGGTGGTTGGGTGGTTAGGGTTTACGGTGGGGATCAGGTGTTAGGGGAATAGGGGTTAAGAGTTGGAGTTTTGGGGTTAGGCTTAGAGGGCCTAATTAGGATAAGAAGGGTTAACTATGGTGACTGATGAAATCATGACGTCGTTAGTCATTAAGGACATTTCGTGCATTTTATTAAAATAGTAAGGATATCTGGTGCATTTTTTCAAACAATAGGGATACCACATGAATTTGAAATACCATAGAGGTAACTAGTGAAAAAACCATTTCATTTACACCAATGACTAAAGGGATTACATCATCCTTCTAAAACAAATTCTCATCCATTTATGATAGAGAACGTATTGTGTCGGACTCGTCCGACCATAATCTTTGGTCGGACGACTTTCAGGTGGTTCCAATTTTTTTTCAGTTAGTCTTCATTTTTTTCAGGTAGTCTTCATTTTTTTTCAGGTAGTCTTCATTTTGTTTTCAGTTAGTCTTCTTTTTTTTTTCAGTTGGTTTTTGTACTTCAGTTAGACTTACTTTGGGTTTCAGTTGGTTTTTGTTCTTTTTCAGGTAGTCTTCATTTTTTTCAGTTAGTCCATTATTTCTTTCAGTTGGCCCATTTTTTATTTCAGTTGGTCTATTATTTGTTTCAGTTGGTATACATATTACGAAACAAAGTCCAACTGAAAGAAAACAAAGTCCAACTGAAAGAAAACAAAGTCCAACTGAAAGAAAAAAAAGTCCAACTGAAAGAAAAAAAAAGTCCAACTGAAAGAAAACAAAGTCCAACTGAAAAGAAAACAAAACACTAACCTCTGCTTTCTCTCACTTTCTCCTTCTTCTGATTACTCATTCTCTCTCCTCTTTCCAAAAATTGCAAAAAAAACACACCAATTTCATACGTTTAATAATTGCTTCCACCATCATCTTTCAAATCTTAAATTCCCATCTTCATTGAATTCATTCAAACAGAATGAACATTTGGAATCGATTCGGAAGAATAAAATATGCTTGAAAGGTGGATTGGCCACTCGAGTTGGTGGTGGTGTGAGTTTGTTGAATATGCAGTTGAGGACGGAACATTCCGGCATTCTAGCGGCATCAGGTCATGATTTTCAGTCCATCACCAACATTTACTTATTTTTCAGGACTCTGTTGTTAGGTATGGATATGCCACTACTCGTCCATGAGCTATCTGCTATTGTAGCTCTCGGATCTTATGTCGGTGCTACCTCCTCCTTCCTCTTTGCCTCTCTCTCCTTCGTTAGACAGCAATGTTGGTGGGGTTGGTGGTGACAACAACGTTGTTGATGAGGGTTCTTGAGTTGGTAGTGACAACAACATTGGTGGAGTTGGTGTCACACTTGAGAGGTGAGCCATGGAAAGAAATGGAAGATGAGGTGAGGAAGGTTTTTGAGTTTGATCTGAGTTTTCGTGTGATTTTGTGGAGAATTCAGAATTGCGTTATTTTAGTATTGGGTTGGGCTCGTCTGACCATAACTTATGGTCAGACGGTCTGACCCAATACTTTCACTTTATGATAACCTTTTGAAAAAAAAAAACAGCCAAAAAGCAATTTTATCTAAAATTAGTACATCCTCTAGGTCATAAAAGTGAATCTTTTTGCAAAATTCAGCAAAATTGAACCCAAAAGTTTGATCATTACAAATAAAGACCACTTTAAGAAACGTAATTTATTTGTTTTTAAGGGATGGCGGGGAAGAATAACTGCTGTCTAATTGTCCTTTACTTCACGCAAAATACGCAAGAACCATCTGCGTGATACGTTCGGCCAAATTTATAAACATATAAAACCTCCAAAATCCAGCATTTTCTCAGAAATCTCAGCTCATCAAAAACTAAAGAGTAGCAAAAACCCTCTTTCTCTCTCCTTAATATAAGAGCCATTTTCACTCAAATTTGTAAATTCCATTGTTGGGCAAGAAAGATTTGAAATTGAAGTTCTGGGTTCTAAAGTTGGAAACTTGAGAGAGTAAAAATGGAAGAAGAAATGAATGCTGAAGTTTACCATGAACGTCAAAAGTTGCAGTTTTGCCTCCTTCATGCCCTTAATAATCTCTTTCAGGTAATCCCACTTTCTTTAATTTGATTACTATTGTCTTGAACCATGAGATTTTGTCAATTTTGCTTGAATAAATGATTAAATAAGTAGTGTTTCTTGTATGTTTATGGTTGAATCTTGATGAATTAATTAAGGTTATTAATGAATTTTAGGAGAGAGATGCATTTAGCAAAGCAGATTTGGATGGAATAGCTGAAGACCTGATTTTGAATAATCCCAACCCAGTAAAATGGACCCCAATTTCTGCTGTTCTTAATCCTCACTATAATATGTTTACTGGGAACTATGATGCTAATGTGTTGATGGCTGCCCTTGAAAGAAGAGGTAAAAGACTAACGTGGCATGATAAGCGAAATCAGGCTGCTACGATTAATCTTGATGGGTTGATGGGGATTGTTCTGAATGTTACTGTGAGAAGGTTTGCTGGGCTGTTGAAGAATAGGCATTGGGTTACTTTGAGAAAGATTAATGGGGTTTGGTATAATTTGGATAGTGATCTTAGGGCTCCTTCCGCTTTCACGAATGTGGATGGTGTTAGGGTGTTTTTGGATAGTGTCATTCGCGCTGGTGATCAGATTTTGCTTGTTACTAATGATAACTTGGATGCTCTTTGATTTGTACATTAGGTCTTTGGTATAGAAATCATATAGAATTTACATCTAGCTTCAAATTCTTTGGGATGTTTCGAACTAGGATTGGTGGATGCTTTCGTTTGCTAGTTGCTATGTGAGCTGTTTTTTTTAGGGAGGACTGTAGAAGGAGGTGAAAGATGGATGATGTTCGTGTTTTGTGTTTTTCCTGTGGGCGAACGGACTGTAGTGTAAAGATTCAAGACTGATTTTGAGCTTGGTTTAGTAGGTGGTAGCCTGGAAGTTGAAGATGGACCGTGATAATCATCCTTCTGGCTTCTATTACGATAAACTGTGTAAGCATTTGTTGCCGAGTTGGTCAGTTTTTTGTTCTTTTTTGTTCATTGTGCACAGTTGGTTTGCTATATTCTGCATAAACAACAAAAACATGCAAGTTGTATAGCTTTTCTTGAGTTCATTGTTTGTATATGTGTCTTCTTATAGGGAATACTTCTAGCAAATTTGGTATAGAATGTGACTTTTGTAAAGTATATCATTACATGATTGTGCAACAAAGCTTTGCTCTTAGTTCATTAAAAAACTCTATGCCTGCTGACTCATACCAGCTGTAGAAAGTTTTCTTTCATTTGTCCTGGGTACATAATGGAAAATATCATATTGTTGTCTTATTTTGTGGAGTAAAGAGTGTTTCTTATGTTTCTCTTATATGAGGACTCTTACTTTTTCCACGTTTTTTCTTTAATGTGTGTGGCATATCCGTCATATCCCTCAGCCCCAAAGTGGGAAAACACTTTGGAAGAGAGGGAGAATACGTTAGTGCATCAGCTTTGCAAGATAGTAGATGTACAGGAAGAATGGGGTGACTTTTATGAGTTCTCTTTTTGTAGTTGAGTGACTTTTGGTGAGATATAGGGTGACTTTGTTGAAACATGAGGGACTTGGACCTATCCTACAATTTACACCGTCGGGTGTCTTGCATAAGAATATGCCAAATTTCAACTAATTTTGACTCCTTTCTAGGCGTTTCTCTTTTCCTTTTGCTACATCCTATCTAACAAATTAGGAGATAAAGATAAACATGATGCAAGTTCAGTTATGTCCTTTTTAGGCATTATGTCCTTTCTGGATTGTTTTCCATATATGGTTGCTGCACTTTGGTGATTTATTTGCTTCTTGGGTTAGCAGGCAGCTAAATATCACTCAAGTTTCACTATAATATTATGTGAAAACATTTCAGAGAGCTATTTCTCGAGACTTCATCCATTGACTTCATCCATCCACCTCTCCCTATCTGTTTTTCGGCTCCCCCGAACTAAACTAAACTCCCTCTAGGTAATTTTTTAGATGTCAGAAAGTAATACACAAACATATTATTTCTCGAGAGAAAAAGGTAATGGGGTGACAATCTCGAAGAAGATCAAGAGCGGTTTTTCACCTATGCGATTCTTGAAGAGTTTTTGTGTAGGAATCAGAGTTGCCTTCAAATATTTAACAAATAGAAAGTCTTCTTCATCCAAGAAACCATCTTCGGGGTGGGTGAGGCCAATCGATTCAGTAGAAGCTCATTCAAGAGAAGCCATAGACGATTGCATTGATTACATTAAGGCTTGTTCTCCATCTCCTATTTCAAAACCTTGTGATTCGAAATGTAGCACCTAGTTGTCTTTCGGGATGATGATTGCAGGTTGCAGTAAAGAAGAGATAGTGCTATAATGCTCTTGCTTCTGCAGGGATCCAAATCCCGAAAATGGTTCCGTTGAGTTGTCTTTTGCTTCTCATCCCCCAACCTTAATTTTTCTTGTCTAGAGATTTTCCTGTGTAACGTATAGTCTTTTATTGAAGGGCAATACTGTTCTGTTTGAGACTGTGTTGAAGTTTTAAAATCTTCTCTTTCAAATTGATGCACACCAGGTTTCTGGTTTCGCTGTAAACTTGTTTCTTTGTCCTCAACCACACCTAAAAAACTACTAGATTAGGTCCAAAGTGACTCACAACACACGGCCTCAGAAATGTGGATGGCCTCAAAAAATTTCATAGTCCATACAAAAAAACATAACCCATGACCTTTTTTTTTCATCTCAATGTAACCTTAGTGTTCATTAGATCTTTTGATTGAGAAAATTGACATGAATGAAGCATAATAAAATGTATATATTTCAAATTTGTGTCATTTTTTTTTCTTTAGTCCAGATAATTAACTAAAACATGGGCCAGAGCAAGACTAGCAGACATTAGACAGCCTCATTCTATGCCACCGCAGGTTCTACCTCTAATTCTGTGCTAAAAATTTAGATGTGTATCAGACCCTCAGGCTGAGTTACACCCTAGAACAACACATCCGTTATTTGAAAAAACTAGGAGCATATAACACTGTTATACACACTTCCTCTGCTTTTTTAGATGCTTCATTTGCCTTTTTGGTGAATGTATTAAAATAATCAAATGTTGCATCTAAGAAAAAGAGGTAATATAAGTTAGAATGACAAAATAATCTTTTGTGAAACAGTTATAATTTGTTTGTTGAAGAGGGTATTTGCAATATGGTGTCCTAGATATCCTGATATCCACAGTCCCCTTGTTATATGTATAATAGCCTTACAACTAAGATGAATCCCTCTTGCACAGAATCTCAAACCATCTTAGAAGAAGAGTTGCCTAGTTTTTGCAACTCAATAGATATAATTTGCATATCACAACTTTTTCGACTTTAATCAACTCTGATTGTTTATTGAATTTTGATTTACATTTATTGTTAAAAGAACAAAATGAGGCGGCGAAAACATTCAATTGTAGTATAATGTGTGTTCATAATTCTGATATTGTTGTCTTGCTTATCTCAGAGATTAACATGGATTAGAAGAAGCAGCTAGAAAAGCAAATGATTGAATGATAGAGAGATTTGATAAGAAGACATGTATAATTTGATTCCTATAAAAGCATGTTCTCTAAGAGTGACATAACAAAAGATGGAATGATAAGAATGAGGTTGAAACATTAAGATAACTGAAATGATCCAATGATATTATACATATAAAATGGACAAGACATTGCAGTAAAGTGATAAGTGGAAAGAAGAAGATGATCAACTAGTCTTTCTTGGCAAATAGACCTCCAAAGCCACCCCCATTACCACCAGTCTTCTTCTTACTCTGCATCGAAACCGTGCCTTTCCTTCCATTAGTGGTCCCAGCAGCCTTCTCTTCAACCTTCTGAAGAAGTGGGTCTGTCTCATAGAATTGATCTTCCTTTGCTACTTTACCCAAAAGCCAATCCACAAAGCTTTTTTCTTCCGTGGGTGCGCTCGAGCCTTTGGTCGCTCTCGTGGTGAATACTCTCCCGGTGGCCGCTGCTCCGAAGACGAAGGGCAAAGATGCCATCTCACTTGTGCTGAGCTTGAGCTTGTGATGGGTGT
Organism: Beta vulgaris subsp. vulgaris; assembly: GCF_026745355.1. Classification (NCBI taxonomy): domain Eukaryota; kingdom Viridiplantae; phylum Streptophyta; class Magnoliopsida; order Caryophyllales; family Amaranthaceae; genus Beta; species Beta vulgaris. Next base: position 56,862,544 of record NC_079208.1, on the reverse strand, counting down.
TGTTGGGTTAAGCTAATAGTGGAAGAGGGAAACTAAGGGAATAAGTGCTCTAGGATAAACAGTTTTATTGTAACTTGTAAGGCTTAGGATAATATATGCAACTTGTATATAGAAGTGTTTCAACCACGGGTTTTTCACAAGGGTCTTATAAATCTTATCTTTTATTTTATTTTTATATTTCTGGTTTTTGTTTTGTCAAATTTTATTATGAGAAACAGAATTATGATAAATTGAGTATGGTCGTGTGCTTGACACGTGGTTATTTCTGACCCATCCTCTTATCCATACTACTAAAACTGTTTTCTGCCAATGCTTAACATTCACTGCTCATTTAAATTTCAACTGCGATTGCCTGTCTTTCATTTGCTGTGCTGCTCGATTAAGTGATGACTAGTTTTATGCGATGTGTGCGAAAATATATAAAAAATTATTTTTTTTTAGGAGATGTAGAAAAATTAATTAATTATTAATTATATATAATAAATTAGGGATTTTTGAATTGTTGACGGTTTTTTTTAATGCTTTTTTCATTATCTTTTTTACTTTTTTAATTAATATGTAGTATCTTTTACTATTTTTACTTTTTTTTAATTAAAATAGTTACTTTTTTTTTCTATTTTTTGGTGTCCTACCCCTCTTAACATATACTTCCTCCGTTTTTTTAGGCTTTGTTTGGTTCACATGGGAAGTAATTTCCCATGGGAATTTACATTTCATGGGAAATTCTTTCCCTTGTTAATTTCTTAGAATTAGACAAAATTCTTTGGTTGACATTATAGGAAATTGCATTTCCTAGGAAATTACTCACCAAGGGGGCTTGGTGAATTTCCCTTCTTTCATGGGAAATTCTATTTCCCTTGGAATTTGTATTTCCTATGCTTCTCTCATTTCCCTCCAACCAAACATAACACCCATAATGTATTTCCTAAGAATTTATATTTCCAGGGGAAATAGCTTCCAACCAAACAACACCTTATAGATGCTACATTTCCCTTAAATGGAAATGTCATAATAGATGCTACATACCATAAATGGATTCTTTTCACCATAAAAATCTTAAAATACTATTAAAAATGGTGGTCCCCCACCTTCTCTTTTAAAATACTCATATTTTTTCCTTAACAAATGTTTTTTTATTCAAAAAGTGGTGGTCCCCCACCTTCTCTTTTAAAATACTCATACTTTTTCCTTAACAAATGTTTTTTTATTCAAAAAGTGGTGGTCCCCTACTTTCTCTCTCTACCTTTCTTAAAAACCCCCCACTTTCTCTATGTAGCAAGAATAAAAACACGGAGGAAGTAGAATAGAGATATAATTGCAATTATAAATTATAAGTAATCTCATATATATTTATTGTTATTAACATCATTTGTACTCCATGTGTTTCATTTTAATCTACCCACTTATATTTTTCACGCATGCCAATACAAAACTTTAAGGACATATATCTTTAGTTTTGTATTTGTAAAAATTGTAAAAAATACATATTAATAAAATATATGTTATGATGAATCTAACAAGATCCCACATGACTATATTTCATCCGCGTATAAATCACAAATGATGGTCAAAGTGAAATTTGTGAATAGTGTAAAATGTTAAATGTGTAGATTATGAGACGGAGGGAGTATATATTAGTAACCCGGTATAATACTAATTATATCACAAAATTATAACCTTAGTTTATCAATAAACCTATTTATAATTATCAAAAACCTTGTTTATACTAATTAGTAACCCCCTTCGTACAATCAACTAATGGTTTGGTCATTGGTGTTGCTTTTCAGTTGTACTTTCGCTCTTTGAGCCTTGAGGTAATTTTTTTAAACTTCAATCTTATTTTTACATTAATATATAAACAAAAGTATTATCCATGTAAAATATCATTAATCAATTTTTCAATTTGTTATAAATTTTCTTTTTGATAGGAAATCTTTTATAAATTGAATTAATAAGTAATTCAGGATATAAATGTCAATGTTGATTGTATAGACTATGAAGAGCAGAAGTACAAACTTATAATTAGAGGTATAAGTCATCAAATGAAATACTAGTACATCATTGCAAACTATGTATTTTACGTGGCGCTACCAACTACACATTAACCAATCAAATAAGAATCCAATTTATTTTTAATTGAGTTTACGTTAATAGGGTTATATTTCCAGTTTCCACGTACACATAACTATAAGTGATGTCTATTGGTAGCATCCTTCATCGTAGAGGTCTCAATGGCAAAATTAACAGATTTTAACAGTATCTTTATCCAATCTACGATGAATCTTGTTCATACAACGTGTAAATTTTTGGCCTCCAATTGGAATTATCTAGCGGATAATTCTGACCCCTCGGTGCTTAAAATCCATACAATTTAGTAAGACCATGTTCTCCCCAACTTATTTTCAATTCAGTTCAACTCTAGACAATACTTCTATTTTCACATATCACTATTCATTTCAGTTCAATTCAACTGTTTTATACCGAAGAGAACAAGCCCTTAATTTACATCCTCTCTTCAGTCTTCACCACTTAATTTAAGCAGAGTTTATGTGAAATCAACCCATAAATTTTAATGCAACATTTTTTTCTCGAACATTTATAAATAGTAAATCATCAAGCCTGAAACATGTTTAAATCCCTTCTCTGAAGAGCCGGAAAAAAAGAAACACAATAGGATCAAGGAACAATGACACTGAAAGAATTAAAAGCATTGTATAAGCTGAGGAATACATTATCTATCGGTCAAAACTTTCAGTACAAATTAATCCACCAACAACAAAATTATCAGATTAATCTGAGGATCGGAAGATTTCACTCTCAATACACACTCTTACTAATTGCCGGCGCGCAGAAACAAGGCTGGATGTGTAGCTAGAAGCTAGACTTACAGAACCTGAGCAGCCGTATTCAACTTCTCTGCTAAACTCAGCTGCGTCCTAGTGATACTAGATAAATATACTAATAGAAGTTGGTCCTGATCACACAAAACAAAAAATTGTCAGATCATCTCCTCAATTAGCTTTGGAAGGGGGGAAGGGGGGGGGGGGGAAGGCCATCCCACAATTTTCCACAATTCATCAATTCTATACCAACTAGATCAACGTAATATAATGGGAACAATTTGTCACAAGGTGTTAAATTCAGAAAGAATCAAAATACCTGTAGACTGTCATTCACAAGCTTATCAAAAGCTGAAGGTGATAACTTCGGAAGAGAAGATACCGCATCAGCAAGGAACCGTCCAATTTTGTTGTCAGGGGCAACACGTCCCTCCTGTCAGAAATAATCTCATAGCTCACATTAGCTTTAAGGAGAAGCTAAAATTTATAACTGTTAGTTATAACACACATCATATTTCTTATACTATCTCCAAAACCTTCCTATTTTCCCCCAAGTTCATTTGTAAATCCCATGTTATAAGTTGCAACACACTCATATTTCTTATACTGCCTCCAAAACCTTCCTATTTTCCCCAAGTTCATTTGTAAATCCCCTTTTATGACTTATGACACACACTTATAGCTGAGCTTTGCCTTTTTTTTTTTTTTTGTGGTGGTGGTGGTGGTGGGGGGGGGGGGGGCCATATTACGGAAACAAGAGTGCAAGTTGTCTCTAAGTTCTTACCACCACATCATCCACATATTTGTAAATGTCGTCAATTAATGCCAGCAACCTCTCAAGTGTGCTCTCCATGCCTTCCAAATCACTCGGAATTTTGTCTGCCATAGTTGATTTCAGAAGTTCATCTACAACCATAATTAAGTGAAATCAGAAGATAGCAGAGTTTTTTTCAAATTAACATTGTCAACCATAGTCTAGCAAGATCAACTATTAAGAGAAATGCAAAAGAACAAGCGCCTACATCCAACCCTCTCCGCTTCTGACATCCGAAGCTGTGCAGGAATTTCTTGAATTGAGCAGCAAGTGATTGGTCTCCAAGAGACAAATTAACAGAAACAAAGGCTTTTATTGTTGCTTCTCCATTTCTGAATGTAGTATCCACTGTTAGATGGAAGCGATTTGCAACCTCTCTAGAATAGAATTCATGATCAGAGCAAACCTCCTGTAACACCAAATCCGGCGAATACCTGCACAGCACGCAAAAGGGGAGATGAAACACCAAGGAAGACTGTGGTGACTTTGCATGTGCAGCTATGTCCTACTGTGTTGTATCAAGACATGGACAGATCTATATTATCTACCACAACATTCAAAGGATTTTACAACCCAACATCAATAAAGTTCAAGAGTACCAAAAATAAGAATTTTTGTGCAAGAGAAGATTGGTGGAAGAAGATAAGTAAAAGAAGAAAGAACATGGTCAGGCAAACTAGCTTGGATCACTTTGCCAATAAAGAGGGTATGGACAGTCTGACACCATATGCTCAAAAGTTGATCCATAAATCACATTGCAATGGTTAAACTAAAAGTCAATACTAGAAGCCGTAAACCCCTTTCAAAACCACCCATTAGCCAAAACAAAATAGAAATGCCTATTACAAAGATGAACACTCTTATAGCAAAAGCAACTTTCAAAGTGAAACGTGTGTTGTCATAATATTCACATAGGCAACCAATTATCCAAATATCTTATATGACAAGATAGGCTGCAGGAAGCTCCAAGATATTATGATAATAGTTGATTTAGAACATACCATCCAACAATGACTTCCTTTGGGTTCACTTTTTGATGTGATGTCAGCATATTGTGGTGATACTCAATGTCCAATGCAACCTGCAAGGGGTAAAAATGTAGAACTTGAATACACAAGCCAATGGGATAAACCAAACCCCGAATGTAATAGTAGTGTACCTCATCGAAAAACACAAAGGCATATGATATGTAAAACAGAGAAGAAAAGAAAAACAAGTTCACGAGTTGTTCAACAGACTCAATCATCAAAGCATAGCACGCAAAGAAAATATGTATTGTCCACACGTACCCCAGGTAATAAAAAAAATTGTGCATACTTCCTCCGTTTTATTTCAATCGCTACAACTTGACCTTCACGCTTGCCAACGCACAAATTTGATCACTAGTATCTCTAATTCCTATTAGTATATTTTATAAAAAGTTGATTTTATGTTGATATAATCGTGTATAAATCCAACCACATCTTAGATGCTAAGTTTTGCTTTTTATTATTCGGTCTAAAATTACGGTCAAGGGTACCACATGAATTGTGGAAAAGTCAATTATAGCAATTAAAAAAAGCAGCGGAAATACTGGGCAACAATGGAGACAATGAAATGTCTTTTTCAGAAATTCAACAGTCTACCGTAGGAGTGATCGTAGACACCTGTCTACGTCTGGAATCTGGATGATGTCAAAAGAAACTGGAGTATGATTGTCCAATCAATACTCAACCACATAAGAAACAGCTTATTATGCCTACTAGATGTCTTATATAAGTACCGATTCATAGATATATAAAGCAATGTCTTAAACAACATTGAGAGATTTTCCAACAATACCAAGAGCCAATTGGTAATACAGAATGCAATATGCATTGACAACAGCCCATATACTATTTAACCACCCAACAGGACATAGTTCAACAAGATCTATCTCACTTATGGGTTCCTAACTTCAGCGATAGATATTGCCTCTGGGACTTCAGCACTCTGTAGCTAAGGTATACCGTTAATAGAATAAGAAAAGATGACGAAACAAGTCAGTTCACCAGGAACCAGGACATCGTTAACCTCACCCCGTCCATTCGCCCAAAACTACCCACTCCCTCCATTTGAAAGTTAAATAAGAGTATACTATCTTGGGATATCTGTAAAGAGTTCCCCTTCTCTTAAAATGGTACTAATTTCTAATACGATTGCCAAATAAGTCTAATTTGGTTGATAATGGGGAAAAGCGGGAGTGATCTAATGTATAAGGGGACTTTTAGTTAAAGCATGGCAATATCCTTGAATCAAAAGGCTGAGACGGTATAGCAATTATTTACACACCGAGGGCCTTGGATCTCCTCATCTAATAACAAACAAAGCTAAAAACGCAAATAAATTATAAAAATCAAAACAACAGAGCTCAACATAACCAAAACAGCTCTACAAAAAAACCTACATCATCAAATTTCTCCGCAATCTCGCATCGAATAAACTCACCAAATTTAACCTCAATACTTATCCACAAAGCTGACACAGCCAAGGAGGCACCAACAAACATGAAATTTCCACAAATATACCAAAAAATCAAATAATTTACAGCTCAAGAACTCGCAAATTCATTAAAAACGGCAACAAATCAAGGTACACTATAATTCTCCGCAATTTCACAATTACATTAAGTTACTAACAATTAAAGTACCGAAATCATCCGAAACAAAAGATTTCACAAAAGTATCCAACATAATCAAATTAAACCAAATCTACAACTAACAATAAACAAATCAAACAAAAGAAAACATAAATTTCAAGAATGAAATTAAAAACCTGAAAACAGCAACTAAAGAGGAGAGAGAAAAAAAAAACCTGATCGGAGAATTCATTATGAGGAACAGCGTAAGAGTTGCGAACATCAACAGTACCGTCAGGTAAAACAGATCCGAGAAGAGTTCCAATGACCCGTTCAGCTTGGTCGGGTCGTCGAACATAACAATCACAGATGTTAAATATGACTAATGGATGAACTTTCACATTCAGAGACGTCGAACCTCCGAACTGAAGCACCATTTTCTCGCCTGACGCCATTGATGAAGAGCTTCGAATGTTGAAGATGAAGAAGAGGAGAGAGAAACGGTGATTAGGGTTTCGAATTGAGGGTTTTTGGAAAGGGAATTTGTTCGATGAAAGTTGCGTTTTGGTTATGCTACTATGGTAAGGGTTTGCTAAAGTGCGCTGGAGTGAATTTAATCATTTAGAAGGGTGTTAATGTAATTTCCACATATGGGCTTTTCTTATGGTCCAAATAGTACGTCTTAGTAATCTTTCGAGTTAAGGTATAAGTGGGTATTAAACTTTGCACAAGTTTGCAGTTTACTCACCAGGTTGTAAAATTCGCACTTTACTTATTCAAAGTACAATTCTGTTAACTCATCTATTAACGATATGTCACAAGTTGAATCCCCTCCCCTTCTTTGTACTTTGTACCGCCTTCGTGGCTCATATGATCAAAAAAAATCTATTAACTTTAGATAAATCAATAAAAAAGAGTTGATTTGGCACTGGAAACGAGAATAACAATCTTTCTCTCTCCTCCTCTCAAAACACGATTCACCACCTACCATCCACCACTCTAGCTCCTGTCATTATTCTTTTAGGATTTTGTTTCTTTAACAATCACCATGAATTTTCTTTTTTAAATTTTCCCCTCTCCTCTCTTCAATTAACCATGAATTTAGACGGAGGAAAATAGGTAAACTCAACCCTTTATGCTATTAATTCAGACAACAAAGAAGGAGATCTGCCGGAAAATAACCTCGCCAACTTCACTGGTCAATGCCGTCATGAACTCCTTTCCTCCGTCTATTCTACCTCTATCTCCTCTGTCGCGGGATCGACTCCTCTCAAAATTCTGGTTTACTCGATGTGGGTTAGTTTCAATTTTCTTTGTTTTTGTCGTTGAAGATGATTTTTGGGATTGGAGTTTATTTTTTTGGGTTCAATTTTGGGGATTTTTGTTGGTTGTGGGGTTGGAATGCTTAAAAATTTTTTTGCTTTTCTTAGATCTGATGTTGAGGTAGTTGAAGATTATTGTTGTTGAAGATTATTTTTGGGTTGGAGATTGATTTTTCTGTGGTTCGGGTTCGATTTTGGGGATTTTGGTGGTTGTGGGGGTCAGGATGCTCAAACTTTTTATGCTTCTCTAGATCTGATGTTGGGGTCGGGATGCTCGAAATTCTAATATTTTCGATTGGTTCTTAGATCCGATTTTAGAGTTTGGTTTGAATTTTCTAGGTGGTTTTTTATTTGGTTGCTGGTGATTGGTGGTGGTTGGTGACTTGGTGTGGTGGTCGTTGAACGGGCAGTGGTAAAGGCAGGTGATTGGTGGTGAAGGTTGTTGGTGGGTGTGGTGGACGGTGGTGAAAGTGGTGGTTGTGTGGTTGTCGGTGAAGGTGGTGGTGGTGTGTGTGGTTGTTGGTAGGAAGGTGGTGGTGGTGTGTGTGGTGGACGGTGGGAAGGTGGTGGTTGGCGTGGTGGTCGGCGGTGAACGTGGCGGTTGGTGTGCGTGGTGGGTTGGTGGTCCAGTGGGAAGAAGGAGAGAGGAAGACATAATATATTTTTTAGAAAGAGAGAGGAAGACATAATATTTTTTTAGAAAGAGAAATGAAGATTTTATGCACAAATAATTTATCTCTCTTTCACTCGACCCGATCTAGCCTACACTGTCCACATTTTGCTCAGTTAATGCAATCCCTCGGCAGGAGCACTGGGACTGCCACTCTACATACTGTTCGCTATTTGAAGGGTTGTCTAGGGCAGGGCATTCTCTGTTGAAATGATTGTGATCTCCAGTTGATTGGTTGGTGTGACTCTGGGATAGTTGCCCCCTTACGCGCCGTTCTCTCACTTGATGGCTTGTGTTTCTAGGTCACTTTCCCGTGTCTTGGAAAACTAAAAAGCCGCATATTGTCTCTCGTTGTTCCTCCGAGGCTGAATATCGCTCTATGACTACCACCACCTGTGAGTTGATCTAGCTTAAGGTTTTGCTTCTCAGCCTTGGCATCACTCATCCTCGTGCTATGCGACTCTATTGTGACAGTCAGTCCACATTATATATTGCCTAGAATCCAATCTTCCATGAGCGTACAAAGCATGCATATTGAGGTGGATTGTCATTATGTTCAAGATGCTCTCAAAGCGAGTGTTATTTCTACTCATCATGTGTCCACTATCGAACAACTTGTTGATATATTCACTAAGGCCTTGGAGAAACGCCAGTTTCACCATCTATTACGCAAGTTGGGCATTTGTGACCTCCACGCTCCAACTTGATTGGGGGAGGGGTGTTAGGCATCATCCTTTGGGCCTATATTTGTTTGTAACCCTTGTATACTTGTTATCTCATGATGTATTAGCATGTAAAGCCCATTAGTTAGTACTTCATTAGGTATTTATATGTTAAACTACAAGTCAATACAACTAAGGAAATTCAAATCCTACACTATATTTTTTTTTTATGTATGAGGATGCTAAAGTGAAATCATTGAATAAAGGTACGTGGAGGTTAATTTGACTTGACAATACCTTGTATGAAAATATGAAAATAATCTAACTTTTGGGTAGTCTGTTTAAAGTAGTCCTCCATCTGAAAGTATGAAAATAATCTCAACTTTGAAGTATATCAATATTTCCTACCAAAAGACTCATAACTTAATTTAAGTACTATCATATAGTAAATGTATTTCATAAATGATCACTTACTGAAAAATGCAACACCTATATCCATATATTCTAAAATCTACTATATATGTAAGTAGGATGTTTGGTTATTGAGAGGATTTGGAGCAAAGTTCAAGCCTTGATAGGAGTGTGGTTGAAATATGATCACATTAGAGCTTTAATTTGAGCTCAGAAATATAATTTTTGAATAAACTTAGTTGTAAAAATTATTATTCTATTACCACCATGTACAACTGAAAAAAAAAACTCTGGCCTATATATTATTTCAATATTTTTATTATCATTATATTTACCTTATAAAGTACTAATGATCAATTACAATTACTTCCATTACCAAAACTTCTACACAAATTAGTATCTGGTACAATTAGTTAGTCAAACAATGTAATATAACTAGGTAAAAGCTAACATCTAATACACATGACTAACAACTAACTTAATTCTAAAGGCTTGTCACTTCCAAACACATTAATATACTTCCGCTCTTCTTATACTAATCACAACGTTGAAATGTGCACAAGAAAGGAGAGGAGAGACATAAAAAAAACAATGTATCAAAAGAAAGAAACAAAAAATATATTGCCAAAACATGTCAACATGAAAAGTCATAAAGAATTTTCTAAAACAAAAAAAATAATCATAAAGTTGCAAATATTTAGAAACAAAATTTGTTTTGTAAGAGACCGCCTACTTTTAAATTAAAATTAGGCAATGGTAAGCCCAATATTAAAAAGAGAATTTGCCCAATAATAACTAGGTTAATTTCTTTCAGTGATTAGTTTAATCCATTTAGTGACTAGGTCTACTTTTATATTTAGACCGTCTCTTTTAATAATTTTTGTTAGAAAAAAGGGGAAATATACGGACATTGCTACACATACCCACCGGGTAGACAACTCACTACTAATAGAGGATTAAAAAAATATTAATTATGTTGAGTTGGATTCCATTACCACAATCCTCAACAAGTCTTTATTAATAATGGATAGTATATCCGATGAGTAGACAAAGTTTTTTTCCGAAATATATATACTACACTTGAAGAACGCAAATGCAATACTAATCGCTGATAATTCAATCACGGACATAATTCTTACTAACTTTTATGGGCAATTTAGTTGGGTGGGGCAATTTTCTAACATAAGGCAAACATAACTAGCTTTTTGGTTATAGCTTACTTGTGCTTAATTTTCCTCTACTCTGAACAACTGATTCCTCAAAAGAGTCAAAATTCCATACTCTCCTTTTTTTTTCTACTTTTAGCTTCCTTTGTTTTGTTTGTTTTTTCACGTCAAGAGAAATAAAAAATATAATCGTTTGTTTCTTCGTTCCTCTACTTTCGTCTCTTTTCTCTTTGAAGATATAATTATTTGTTTTCCTTGCTTTACACCAACCATAATTTCTCAACATGGTTATACCATCTCTAACTACTTGATTTTCTCCCTCCACCTATCTACCTCTCTCTAATTCTCACGCATAAAATAAACAACATTCTCTCAATTGTCTAATTAAGAAGAGTGTTTAATTAACTCCAATCATTGGTGGCCATATCTCCAAGTCATTTAAGCAAATTTTTACACATATTAAGATGTTTGTTACCCTTTGTCAAACAAAAAATGATGTTAGTTATATATATGTAAAGGGACATTTTTATATTGTTTTGAGATAATAATATAACCTATACTCCCCCGTTTCATTTTAATTGTTACACTTTGATATTTTACACTATTCACAAATTTCACTTTGACCATCATTTGTGATTTATACGCGGATGAAAATATAGACATATGAGATCTTGTTAAATTCATCATAACATGTATTTTATTAATATGTACTTTTTATAATTTTTACAAATACAAAACTAAAGATATATGTCCTTAAAGTTTTGTATTGACATGCGTGAAAAATGTAAGTGTGTAGATTAAAATAAAATGGATGGAGTAATTTTTTTTTTTGAGGGGAAATGGATGGAGTAATAATTAGTGAATGACACAAACAATGACCCGTATGGTATATATATGTTCTTTATTTAGCAAGGTGATAAGTAATTACTAAACATTAGAAGATTGTTTTTTTTTTTTTAGTTTTTGATTGGAAATAAAAAGCCTAATGTATATATGTATGTTGATAGAATAATATATAAATTAAGAAAATAAAACTATAATTCTCTCTTCATACCATTTAAAGGAGTGCATGCTTCAAAGGAGATATAAACCTAACTATATGATATTTTATTTTGAAATATAAGACGACTAGAGTGATCAGATTGATGGATCATGTTCATTATTAATTTCCTAATAGAAGCACAATGTTCAAAAGTTTAATGCCACGAGGAAGGGTAAATTGATGTAATAATGCTTTTTAATATATAAGTATAGATATATACGAGTTGATATTATAAATTGACAGAAAAATTCTTTTGATATTATTATAAATTAATTAGAGATCAGAGATTGATCGATATCTAGATTTTAATATATCCAGCTAAAACAATTTTCTATTTTAAATCAAAAAGTCTAATCCATAAGATCGTAATAAAACAGATTCAATAATCAATAGTAGGAAGTGTATGGGATCATTTCATATGACTTAAGAGAAGTGTGTAAAATAAGCTAATAGAAGACAAGTATTAGCTATGACAACTAGTTATTAGGTTCGGGCTATGTCCCGGATAAGAAAATATTTCATTTATTAATATAATATTTTATGATAATAACACTAAATACAACTTAGCCTAGTGGTTACAAGTTTAGTATATGTACTTGAGGTCTCAAAATCAAATCCTATACTATGCAATTTCTTAATTTTTTTTTATTGTACATGGATTACATGAACTAAAACTCCATAGGAAAAGCGCCACGTGGCACAGTTTCTTTTTTCGCATGGCTTTTAATATATTTGTATAGATATCATTGATGGTGATCAAATCTCAGGTATTTGAATATTTAATAGTAAAGTAATAGATGATAGAGAGTAATTCCAAATTTTACTCAATTCTTTTTAAATTCTTTTTAAATTATGTTAAGCTAGTGGTAATATGAGATTGATACATATGAAAAGGTAAGAAGACATTGATATATGAACATTAATTCATTGATCACAATTAGTGGAAAATTGCTAGTGTGAAGGAGTCTTGGAGACAATTGTTAGTGGGCCGGCAAACTAAAATCATGTCTTCCGGCCATTTAATTTAATTTTTATTTTGCTAATGAATTAGAATTCATAAGCTAGAACATGCAACTAGAAGGGGGTGTTTGGGGGAGAGAGTTTTAGAGAGAGTTTAGAGGTTTGGAGAGAGTTTAGAGTTTTGACCAATAAAAACTCTAATTTGGGTGTTTGGTGAGAGAGAGGACTAAAGAGAGTTTTGTACCGAAAACTCTAATCAAAACTCTCTTTTGAAAAAGTTGGGTAGAAGAGCTTTTTCATGAGAGTTTTGGAGAGAGAAAAAATAAATGACTATTTTGTCCATATAATTACTACTAAAATTTGTTTTAAAAAAATACATATGTCCATAAATGTCATTTTACATGCTCTAAAAAGTACAAAACTCTAAACAATCAGCTAAGTGTTACCAAACACCTTTACACAACAATTATTTAAATCAGCAGTCAAATCCTCTGAACAAAAAAGTAATCATCTAACCACAAACTCTAAACTCTGACCTCTAAACTCTAAACTCTAAACTCTAATCACCAAACAGGGCCGAAAGCTCGTAAACTCCCAAGAACAAGAATCATATATCATGACACGGAAAATGGAAACATGAACCAACATCTCATACACATCATTGATATACACCATTTCTATCACGGATAACATTATTGATCAACCAAAATTTACGTGCCTATTTTTTATTGGTTATTATTATAACTATGACAAACCATTTTTAATTTTTCATTCTAAAATACATAATAATAATAAAAGATTTAAAATGAAATAAATTGTGAATTTATGGAAAAATTTTACATCAATCAATGTAATAAATGATCAATTAATGCAACTTATTTTCATTTTTAGCTTATTATATACAGTCTTTAGGGCTACATATAGCTTTTTCCTTTTTTAAAAAAAAAAATCATTTACAAGCTCAATTATCTTTAAGGTTTCATAGATTAATCATCCGAGTTGAAGGCGGTATTAATGTATTATTATTTTAGTGATCCATAGAAAGACATAATTAAAATATTATAATATAAGCAAGATGGATTCGAATTTTCAAATAAAGATCTCAAAGTCCTTTTACAAAATACTTTTGCATGACAATATCAGCCCACAGCAAATTAAAGTGTATCGTTCTAGAGATGATTAATTAATTAGCTACAATTATTATTGTCAGGAATATAGTCAGCTGCATGCAACTAATCAGTATAATTAAGTAAGTGCATACTTATTAAGATCTTATTTTCATGGTTCGTTTACTCAATCCATTTTTAAGTTATCTACTTTGTCTATTTCCTGTCGTGTACCAATGTACAACTAGCAGTTTCACAGAATCACCGTACGTACATACCATGACCGCAAAACTTGTACACTACTACTAGATCCATGCAAATGTAATTCTCTTACTAACCCCAAAACTCAATCTACATAAAAATTCTCAACAACTCTTCCTAAATATACTTTTCACAACTTCTACCATCTTATATATTAAAACCCTTTCATTATTATTTCTCTCACTCACCTCACAACATCACAACATCACTCTAACTCTCCTCTCTTTAATCCCTTCTTTCAAACAAACACTAAATCAACCAAAACCATAACTCAATAACACACTTATTAGCACCAAAAACTCACATAGTCACATATATCACAAACCCTACATAAAAACATGGACTCCATACAAATTTTCCTAGGCATGGCGGCCGTGATCACGGCCTACATGCTATGGTTCTCTCACCTATCTCGTCGTCTCAGTACAGGTCCAAACCTGTGGCCTGTGGTGGGGAGTCTGCCATATTTATTCAATAACCAACACCGAATCCACGATTGGATCGCCGGAAACCTCCGGCGAACCGGTGGGACGGCTACATACCAAACATGCACGATTGCCATACCTTTCTTGGCATTCAAGCAAGGGTTTTACACAGTTACGTGCCATCCAAAAAATATAGAGCATATTTTACGTACACGTTTTGATAATTACCCTAAGGGCCCACAATGGCAAGCTGCTTTTCATGATTTACTAGGTCAAGGAATTTTTAACAGCGACGGTGAAACTTGGCTTTTACAACGTAAAACCGCAGCACTTGAGTTTACTACAAGAACCCTACGTCAAGCTATGAACCGATGGGTAAACCGGACTATCCGAACCCGACTTTGGAAGATTCTAGAAACCGCTGAAAATGAAAAAAAACCGGTTGATTTACAAGACTTGCTTCTTAGACTAACTTTTGATAATATTTGTGGGTTGACTTTTGGGAAAGACCCGATGACTTTGTCACCGGATCTACCCGATAACCCGTTTGCATCCGCTTTCGACTCCGCTACCGAATCTACCCTTCAAAGGCTACTATACCCGGGGTTTTTATGGAGGTTAAAAAAGACATTTCAAGTAGGAGCTGAAAAGAGATTACAGAAGAGTTTACAAGTTGTAGAAGAGTACATGTCAAGTGCACTTAACGCAAGAAAAGAAAACCCTTCTGATGATTTATTATCAAGGTTTATAAACAAGAAAGATCAAAACGGCAATGCATTTGCTGATGATGTATTAAAACGCATCGCTTTGAATTTCGTCCTAGCTGGACGTGACACGTCATCAGTTGCTCTTAGTTGGTTTTTTTGGTTAGTAATGAACCACCCCGAAATTGAAGCAAAAATCGTTGATGAAATATCAACGGTTCTAAAACAGACACGTGGCGATGATCCAGCTAAGTGGGTAAGGGACCCACTTGAGTTTGATGAAGCTGATAAACTTGTTTATCTTAAAGCAGCATTAGCTGAGACTTTACGATTATACCCTTCTGTACCAGAAGATTTTAAGTACGTCGTAAACGACGACGTTTTGCCAGATGGGACTTTTGTTCCTGCGGGGTCCACAGTGACGTACTCAATTTATTCTGTAGGAAGGATGAAAACTGTGTGGGGTGAAGATTGCATGGAATTTAGACCTGAAAGGTGGTTAAGCGGATCTGGGTCTGAATCTGAGTCTGGAGGCGGGTATAGATTTGACCCGCCGAAAGATGGGTATAAATTTGTTGCATTTAATGCGGGCCCTAGGACTTGTTTGGGGAAAGATTTGGCTTACTTGCAGATGAAGTCAGTGGCTTCAGCTGTGTTGCTTCGTTACAGGCTACTGGCGGTTCCCGGTCACCGGGTTGAACAAAAGATGTCGTTGACTTTGTTTATGAAGAATGGACTTAAGGTTTTTGTGGAGCCTAGAGAGCTTAATGGTGGTGTTGCTGCATGTGCATGAGAAAGATTGGTTCGGGGTATTTTCGTCTTTTCAAGTGTTTAAAGAAATTGAAAGAAGTTTAATTTGTTAAACTCATAAAACTATATATGCATTTTGGTTTTTGTTTTTATTTCAATTTATATACGTGTATGTTTTATAGTTTACTACAAATGCTTTCATTTGTGATATTGTTGTTTCGTTCATTCTTCTAATACAAAAATGTGCTTGATATGATGTTTGGTTTTGCATCTAAAATTTGTTGTTGCTTTAAGGCTACAAAAAGCTGATTGATTTATTGTTGTTTTAAGTAATTCACTTGTGTACATGTCTTATGAGTGTAATGTGTGTCTCTATCTATGAGAATTAAGTGCATATTATTATACTTCTAACACTTCATGATTTTTTTCAGTACTTTATAAGAACGTCAACTTCGTGTGCATCTTCATGTCGGACTCGATAAACAAACAATCGTAAGATCTACACAAGGAAAATTATACATTCACAAAAACGAGTTCATAAAGCTATTAAAGTGTAACGTAAAAACTCTTATATAAACGCGTCAATTTATGAAAATAAAGATTGATTATGTAGTACTTTTGTTTAAATCATAAATCTTACTAATAAAATAAACAGATATGTGAAAATCCCAAACTTTATGAGTAATCGCAAAATTAGCAAGATATTAGCTGATTGGCAAAGTAACTTAACATATCCCAACACGATTTTAGGCTTAGATTAAGTCTGAACTACTTCCACTTATGTATTTAACAACTTTGTACCACTTAATAATAGTGTAACCAACTGATAGAATATGATTTAAGTTCTCAAAATTCCGCAACTAAAACGCCTAACTAGCAGCTTCAAAGATACACTGAAATTCTTTTTTCCTGGCAGAGGAAATATTAGTTGTAGACTTGTAGACCAAGGTCATATGACAAGTCCAACCTCACAAGTCATATTTTATGGCCCAACCAATTTTTCCTGCATCATTCCATGGAATAAAAATTGATAACTTGCGTTAAATGAAAAGCCACTCCCCAAAAAAAAAGCAAATGTCACTTTTTCATTTTCTAACCAAATCATTGACTCTAATTGTCCAATCTAATCACTCTTTTGGGTAGCTACTAGGTACAACTTAAGTACTCAACCGCCTTCAGGAAAAGATAATGCCATAAACAAATGAATTTCGATTCTATTGTGATACAGACAGCGGTCTCTGACATATGAGCAGAGTGAGCGATCGCTTAGAGTCTCCAATGTTAAGAGACTCTATTTATATTTTATATTAGGATAATTTGTCAAAAGGGACCTTAGAATTTTTTGTTTTTGCGAGAAGGGACCTTTAAAAAAAAAGTTGGCATTTAAAGGCCAAACAACAAAAAATATTGTGACAAAGGACCTTACCACCGGTTTTCGACGTTGACCAATCTTTTCGGGCACTAACACAAAACTGTTCGAAAATGGGAAAAAGCAGAGCAAGAAGCAGTGTAGCAGAGCAAGAAGGAGGAAAAGCAGAGCAAAGCAGCGTAGCAGAGCAAAGCAGCGTAGCAGAGCAATGGTATTTGGGGTACAAAGAAGCAGATATAAGTAAGGGAAATTAGGAGGGAAAAATTTGTCAAAGTAGGGCAAAAAAAGAGGGAAAAATTAGATTGGGAGTGCATTTAGAAATTGAGGCAAGTCAATGACTGAAAAGATTGGTCAACGTCGGAAACCGGTGGTAAGGTCCTTCGTCACAATATTTTTTGCTATTTGGCCTTTAAATGCCAACTTTTTTTTTAAGGTCCCTTCTCGCAAAAACAAAAAATTCTAAGGTCCCTTTTGACAAATTATCCTTTATATTACTTGTTTTTTGGTCCTACTACGAGGAGTTTCCCATCGCCTTCGACGAGTGGACTAATCTCGTGCGGGAGTTTATATGGGAACCTCAAAGGGCAGCATCCCTCCCAGTTGGGATTTTTTTCATACCCAAGGCTCGAACCCGAGACCTTGGCTAAGGAGCGAGAGCCCTTTAACCACTCACACCAACCTCAGTTGGTAAATTACTTATTAGGTTCTATGAGTTTAGAAGGAAAATACATTTAATAATCTAAAATTTTTACCCCTTATCTATATATACTTTTTTTTAATATTTCATAACGCTTATTTTAGTTTAATATTTGATAATTCTTTATTATTATGTTAAATCTAAGGTATTTCCTTGCTAAAAATGAAATAACATTGAAGTATTTAAAAAGGTATATCATTTTTTCAACTATTTTTAATAAAAAATTTAAATTAATTATTAATAATATGAAATTATGGATTCATTTCATATCCTTATAGGTCCCGTGTCTAATACCTAGCACAAGATCTCGAAATTGTCTAAGACGTCTCTAGTTATACACAACCAACCCGTCCACCAGTCACCACCATATAGTTATTGGCTATTCGAGTAACTGGTTCTTATTTGTATTTGGTTTCATGTCAAATCCGAACCAACTATTCATATAATAATACATCTAAAATGCAATACACGATAGAAATCAGATTATGTCCAAGTTTAGTTAGTGTTTGCATCGTATCGGTTTCATGTTTCTTTTAATAACTTCGTGTTTTGTACAGACTGTAGTTGTTTTGTTGTGTCGTCGCCACGATTATCAACACTAATTATAAGATATACTTTTAGGTAGAGTAGTTGTGTCAATAAGAAGATCGAGGTGCAAATTGTGCAGAGTTTTTGCAAGATTAATTCGTCTAGTGACATAACTTTAAGGGAGTTCAACCCCCTGGTGATTCACTAATTCCATATACAAAACAAATGTTATTCAGTTGATATATACAAGTATACAACAACAATGACAACAATCGCCCAACATGTATCCTGTCATTGGCGAGTTCTAAGACTAAGATATACTCTTGATTACATGTAGTTGCACAATTTGTGTAAAGATTTCTGCAAGACTAATAATGTGGCCAGTGACGCTGTGACGGACCTTCGAGAGATATGCTAGTATATATAGTGAATAAGATGTTCTCATTTGTACTAATTCAAACGCCAAAAGCTCCATTAAGCTTCATGTCAATCACCCATCCATTCGCTTTACAGCCGAGGATCAGGATTAAGGACGAGCTTCTTGATTTTATATTTTGATGATATTTCTTTGGGTATCTTGGACTAGCATTTTCTTGAAAAAATCTGCCTCTGGCCTTGCAGAAGTAAAATCAAGTATAGAAGGGTTAATCCAAGATCTTTTCACCTGTTGAAAAGAGGTTCCAGATAACAGTTCCAACCAAGTATAGCCCAACTGAAACCTCGAAAACATTGTCCCAAGAACCTGAGAATCATAATTACAAAGATTAGAAAGTTGTACATGATCAAGCTGTACATGATTTGATCATGCATTCTGGTATATGATGCATGTCACATACGCACTGTAAACCTCGAGACAAGCTCTTGTATCTATGACTTTAACCTATGTTAAACTCGAGCTCGAGTATTCGTGTCAGACGGTCTATATATTAAAATAGACTATTATATTCCTGATTCGGTAAAAGTACTTCAGGAGAATTAAAGAGTCCAAGCCTATGTTGGCTATGTGTATGGAAGACCCAGTCGGACACTCAATATTTCTGACTACGGGTATGTAATCCTTATATTGACACTTCAATTATCAAAAACCACAAATACTAGATCGGAAAGTAAAAACATCAGGAAGGATACGAGAAGATTATGCGATATATACTTCATGCGCTAAAAACTGGACTTGAATCTTGAAATCAGGATTCCAACAAAACCTAGCAAACATGTCAATTAACTTGAAATGTCTGTCTATATAAGTACCTATAGGCTCATGCAAAAGGTCATCTAAAATCAGGAATATGTTTCATGAATGTTGTGTCCTGGCACTCATGTCCAATCTTAGGCTGTTCTGTGGCTGAATTATTTAGCATTCCCTTGGATATGCACATGTACTGGAGACTCATACGGTCATACCCATGTGGTCGTGTCTTACCATAATTCATAACATTGGCAATTAGCTCGATCCACAAAGCACTTTTGATCAATAGTACCGCACTAGAGTGGTCAAAGCTCACTTTAATGAGGTCTATATTCATCATGGCATCTCAAACCCTAATTGGTACGCCTTATAGACTTATAGTTCAGACACCCACACTAATGAAGATCATAACACAACTTCAATAATAGGTTATGAGAACAAACCGTGTTGCAAAATATAGCCGGTAGCTGCTGTTCCAAGGACACCCGCTAGCACTCCAGCTGTATTTGAAAGGCCTAACAAGATTCCCTGAGGATAGATAGTTCAAGACAAAGGATGAAACAGGATATGTTTATATGCAAATATAGACTAGATTTGATGATTTAGAAAACAGTTAAATCATCAGTAAAGCAGAGTAAGTTTGTGCATATTGCTTTCTCAATGATAGCAGAGCTAATTAGGAGCCTATCAAAAGGAGGAGAAGAGAAACTGAGTTATAACTACTTACAGAGTACCGAGGGGCTATGTCTTGATGATTCGAATATAGACCAGATTGTGAGAATGCGTCAGTTCCCTGGTTATGATCAGCTTTTAGCATATAAGATATCGCATACATTAATCATGTTCTCGTTTTCTGATAGCCAACTGTATCCAAATATCGTCTCATGAAAAGAAAAAGAAAAGAAGACAAACCTGGCTGCAGGCCATGCAGAGAACAGCCATTGCAGGTGAGTTAACATGGCTCAACTGAGTTAAGAAAAAAGCAGGTCCAAGGAAACCAACTGTTTGCATAATCTGCGAACAAATTTGATATAAATTACAGTTACTGGAATTAGGAAACAATGTAACTTCGATCAGTGACTATCAAGAGGACTAGAAAATAAACTCAATCAAGCAGCAGCTAATAGTTGCAAGTATAACAAATTTACCTTACGAACAGTTGTCACAGAATAGCCTTTACTCACAAGTGTGTCTGCAATCCAACCGCCGAAATTTGCAGATATTGCCATTGTAAGCCAAGGCAGAACACAGAGCATTCCAGAGTCTGTAAGATTAAATTTCAACACCTGTTGAGCAACACGTTATGAAGGAGGGGGAAAAAATCACACTTCTGGTAATTGTTGTGAAATCCATTCTGAAAAATACTAAACCATAAGATTGTCCATTAAAATAATAAAGAGGACACCTGTAGTACACAACAATGTCACGCTAATGGCACACTAATTACAACTGTCTTTTCTGGTAGAAGAAACTCTTCTGACTAGAAATGTTGGACACGCCCATCAGAAACATAGTGCATATTATCCAGTGTTACTAGGACCCGGTCATGTGTCCAAGAGTGGAAATGTCTATATCAATGTAGAAGGTTGAGGATAGATTGTCCAAATGACATAGAATTATTGAACCAATCTATGGGGGACACCATGAGAACAAATAAACTAAGAAGTCATCGAGCAGATGACTCCTCTTCAGCCTTGATTATTGATAGCACAAGAAACTTTAGACTGTTCTTGGTTGGGAGGAATACATTAGCTAGAATAATGATAACATTAGCTGTAAGACCTCTACAAAGCTCCCACCTTGGCAAGGGTCATTAAGAAGGGCATATGTACACATGGGGGGAGGAGGAGTCTTAAGCAGGAAAAGTAATCGAACCTAAAACTCCCAACAGATACTGCCTGCATTCCACATTAAAGTTTGCAGATCTACCAAAAATGGATGTCTTATACGCTATAAAAGTTCCAGATTATTTCTCGAGTTAGTTCATAGAGACACATGTAGAACGTTGGACAGATCTTAGTCCATATGAACAGTAAATATGTTAACGTCTGCTTAGTTGTGTTCGTGTACACTTAACCATTGTGAAATACAACTTAACCCAGTTGAGGAATTCAATCATACTCTATCATGGTATTAGAGCAATATGCTAAACAAACACAGTAGAAAACAAGCGTCGCACCTGGTGATAGTATGTTGGCATCCATGTAAGTATAATAAAAGTTCCCCAATTATGACAGAAGTGACACACGATTAGCGCCCAAACAGGTCGTTTTGACAAGATCTCTCCCCATGGTATGTTCTTAATTGACACTTTAGATACGCTGCTGCTGCCCAGAATCAACTTCTTCTCAGCAGGCCGCAAGTCTGGATCTTCAAGCGGAGAATTACATGCCTAGTTGTACATATTGTGGTGTAAATTACGAATGATAATCCTTCCATAATTTTGATAATTAAGAGAGGATAAATGCCATGAAGTAAAAAGCTAATCAATTACCTTACTCTGCCACGCTGCAAACCAAACAGTTCCTAGAGAACCGAAGGAGTAAAAAACTGAAGGCCAACCAAAAGTATGTATCAGATATGGTGAAAATGCTAAGCCTGTGACAGATCCAAGGTACATTCCACTGTACACTAGTGCTAATGATCGACTTCTCTCTGAAACGGGAACCCATTTTGAAAGCATATTATTCATGGCAGGCATGGCAACACCCTGGCAAATAACAGAAGTAACATAACATAACATGTCAAAACATGAAAGAAAATTATGTAATCTGAACATCAACAATGATTACATAAGGTGCCAACCTCGCCAATGCCCATGAAAGCACGAACGACTAGTAAGAAAGGCAATCCTAGCTTTGCAGCGACAGGAGTAAGAGCTGTAGCAATAGACCACCAAACTACAGCAAACCCGAGTACTGTCTTGCCACCAATAGTGTCTGCCCATATACCCCCTGCTACCTGTACATAATTTAGCCATCTATTCAGAAACAAAATCTACAAAACTAGAGCACTTGTTGTTTTCCTCATCTTAGTTTCAAAATGTACCTGAGATAGATATATAAACAGATAAGCTACAAATAGAAAGTCTCTAATTGTGTAAGATATACTTCCTCCATTTCACAATAGTTGCACCCTTGATTTTTCACAGCTCAGACAACTTGACCATCGCTCTTTTTCGATAAAGCATGAGTATATAAATTTATTAATTTAGATGATTCATAATAAAATGATTTTGCTACAATCCCACATGACAATACTTTTTATATATGTATTACCAAAGAAAAATATGGTCGAAAGTACTTAAAGTTTCATCTCTGAAGAGCAAATGTTCCAACTAATATGAAAAGGGTGAAATAATAGACAGAAAACACAGCTTAAACAAGAGGCCAACACCCAGAATTCGTAGAAAATGGGAAAGATTACCTGTGTAAGAAGATAACCCCAGAAGAAAGAAGACTGTATCAAACCAACAGTGGTTAGATTCCAACCATACTCCGCTGACATAGGAAGTATTGCAATGCTCATATTCACCTGCCAATCAACATGTGTTTAAAGTTACTCATACTAACACAAATTACTCAAATACTGACTGTGCATCATAAAATGCTACTCTGATTACATCAAAAAGCCTTCTTCAACATTTGGAATACCTCATGAAGATAGTAGTACACCATAGTACCATACATAGTGCATTAAATTGTAGTTTTAGGGACATGAAAAAAAGTACCCCCAACACTAGTAGTTGACCAATTAACAGTTCATTAAGTCGAGGTGCTCTGAACAATATAGGTCACAGGTTCGAATCTCCCCCTCCCTTTTTGTACTTTATACTACATTCGTGGCTCATATGGATCAAAAAAAATTGTTCATTAAGTTAATGCTAGTCAAACTTAAACAAAATTTTACCCCTAAAAAAAGCCCATATATACCTAATTATGCAAATCTTTATTTGCTCACTAAGATTAATTAGGCCCATTCTTTTAGACGGAGAGAATCTGAATTGAAGTGAACTGAGAGAAACATGACTGAAAATAAGTCTAAAAGATCATGACATAAACATTGGGAAAAAAATGGTTTTATAAACAAGTTTCAGGCTAATGATGACTTTTATAGTCAGGTACTTTACTCCGACACCTTCATCTACCTCAAAAACCGACTATTGTGTCGTATTGTGTCCCGCACGACACTTCAATTGGATACTTCATTTTGAATTAAAAACTTGTCTTTTTTTTTTTTTACAAGAGAGCCGAGTCGAACACTTGGACACCCGTCCTGTATCCAAGTAAACACTCAATCCATATCTGAGCAACATAGGTCACGCATACGGCATAAGCATAAGGTGCAATCAATGCTGATTGGTTCCTACCAGATTTAATTACAGTTCATATGAGTTCAAGTGAAAAGAAATAAATAATCATATAGCAAAAATTAGGAGAAAACAAATATCAATTTATGACATAAATAAATAATCAGCAGTAAACATAATAAAAATAAAAAAAGACCAAAAAAGCGGAAATAAAATAATACTTCAACTTACTCGATCCATGTTACATAGAAGAAAAGAAGAGAAACACAAAATCACAATAATCCATCGTTTAGGAAACTCCTCCCACCATTTCTCCTCCAATACGCCGTCGTTTAACGCGTCAGTTCCACTTGACTCAGCAGAAACTTCAAAAGGTTTCGGCTTCACATTTGCCCAAACTTTTCCCAAACTTCTCCTTATCTCCGAAACCTTTCGCAATTCTGCGTAAACTCGGAGTTTCGACGGAGGTCGGTGAATTTCCGGCCATAAAAACCGGAAATTATTTCTCCGGCGAAATTTCGATTCTGGAAGCTTCGGAGACGTTAAAGAAGAGGAGAGAGAAAGTGAGTTTGTGATGAGAAACGTTTCGGCGTTCATCGGAGCGCCGGAAACTGGAAAAACTCACTGTTTTTTTTTTTTTTGAGTGTTTCGCAAATTTTTCTTCACTGATTTTTTAAAATTAATTTTTGTTTTTATTTGGAAGATTCTTTGATTGTGGTTGATTGTGGTAAATGGTTAGCCTTGTGACACGTGGATTGAAAGAGATGAGATGAAGGATTCTCGCGGCTAGTCGTTATTTTCAGGAGTATCATTTCTTAACGGAAATTTGCTGCACCAAGCGCGGGTATATGCCTATGCCCTATAGGCTATATTATATGGTCAAATTAAAAACCACACTAGGTATGTTCTCATGTTCTGTTCGACATAAAGTAGTTGAAGTGAATCGAGATGAATAGTTACATGTGAGAGTAAAAGTAAACTGAACTAAATTGAAAATAAGTTGGGGAGAACAAACCCTAATTTTTAGGCTGATGCGATGTCATTGGGTAATCATAATTTTCATTTATTAGTATTTTATATTGAAATTGTAACACTATTTAGTTGTTAAGACTTTAGTATATAAACGTGACGTTATGGATCAAATCTTATATCATGCATTTTTATAATGTACACATTTTAATATATTAGTATAGATCACACATGGTACAACTATTTTTTTTCCCTATAAATTATAATATTTTAAAAGAAACTTTTTTCATTATATATGAGATTTTTTCTATTTTTTTGGGTTGTAAAAGGATTGTATTTCATACATGCAACAGTTTTACCAAAAGAATTTGGTATATACATGCCATGCATGTTAAAACATATAAAAAATTATATTGCGTAATAATATATAAGATAACTTGTTCACAAAGTTCATAAAAAGTTGAATTGCATAACTATATGTACGAAAAATTGTTCATAAAGTTCGTTATGAGAAAAAAAAACAGTAAACTGGAGAAGTTATATTTTTTTGTTGATTAATTGTATAACTCAGAAAGAAAGTGGACATCAAATCTTCCACTAGTCACTTATATAATAGAGATACTTTTTTTTTTTACTTTCATTTTTTTTTCCAATCTATTTGTATCAGCTTTTTCACACTTTAAAAGGGGTTGAAGTGATAATTTTTATCTAAAGTATTGTGAAAAAAATTCAAAAGCAAAAACTAAACTAGGATTGTGTCACTTGTGTGCAAATCATATCCACAATCTTGAGATTCTTTCATTCTTTGAAAGTCGTCCAAAAGAAATATTAGGAAAGTGTCCTATTGGAGTTGGGCCAATGAGCTACATGTCACCAAATGTGAAGAGGCCCAATACTTAAAATTCAAAACCTCTTTGGACAAAGGAAAAGCGAAAGTATCAATTAAAGTTGGGCCAACAACCTACATGTCATGTACCGAATGTTAAAACTTGGAACTTAAATGTTAAATCCCCTTTGAGCAAGAGAAAGGCAAATAAACAAAACAAACACAAGTAACTACTTGGGTATCATGGGATTGAATATCATATCTTCAATCCACAATTTGTGTAGTGTTCATGTCTCACTTTTTATGTTAAGGGGATGGATGACAAGGCGTTGTCGGCTGCAGCGTAGGAAATGGAGGACTGTTGGCAGCCGTTAATTGTTGAGGCAAAGACGGGGTGGATGAGATTCGAACCTACCATAAATAGATTTATACTCTATCAGTTGTGAGTTCGGTGAGATTGTGGAAAGTGATTGTCTTCACATGGTTAACACAATTTCTTCAAAAGAGCAAGGTGAGATTAACTTTCGTCTTATTCTTAATGACATTGTTCATGCTAGTATGTTAGATCTTCTGTCCGGAGTTTTGTTCGTAGTATTGGCAATAAAGTTGCTTATTAGCTAGCTCTTTTACTTGCCTGGTTAAGTAGAAAACGTGATTATAAAATTTTTCCTTTTTGTATTAGTTCTTTAAATGACATTTAGTTACCCTTATGGGAGTTCCTTAAAAAATATTTTGTTTTTTATTTTTTATTATTAACATTTTTTCGATCAACATATATTTTCTTGTGATTTATGTTTTTGTCCTCCTTAAAGTTGTTTGTTCTCAGAAATTGACGATTATGTTAGCTACTACTCCCTCCGTTTCCTAAAGATTTTCCCCTCTTTCCGTTTAAGTGCGTTTCCAAAAGATCTTCCCTCTTTTACTTTATTCCTTATTTGGAAATTTTTTCCCTTTTTACCCTTGCATGTCCTTAACATATGGTCCACCATTACATTATCAATTCAATTTTACTCCCTTTCTCTCTCCTACATTAACCCCTTTTTATTTGTTTATTTATCTTAACCCTTTCTCTCTCATACTTTACCCATCCCACACCCCACACAAACTTGATTCTCATTGCTATCTGTAACAACACTAACAAGGAAAATCTTTAGAAAATGGAGGTACTAGTTGCTTGTGAATATGTCCTTTAGGACCTCCATCATGTCTAGGCGAACTACCAACAAGTTATTATCCATAGAAGGTTTAACGATTATTTTGACGTGTCTTTAAGCTTTCCAGTTCGACTAGTTGTTATAACACTTCAACTTCTTTTTTTTATTATAAGAAAAGCCGTCTATTTGGTTAAATTTTAGTTAGTTAAATGATATATAGGAGATTAAAAATAGGGGTGTTTATGGTTGATTAACCGTTTCGAAATAATATTTTGGTTCGCTCTTGTTGCGAACAGTAACCGTTTAGACCGATACCACCTAAACGGTTAACCGTTTTTTCGATACGGTTTTTTGGTTAACCATTAACCTTTATTTAAGTTATACTATTATGTTTTACTTAATGTACATATATATTTTTAATTTTTGTGTGCATATATTTTAATATTATATATACTCTAATATAAAATTTATTATAAAGTGGATAATAAATCTATTGGAAAACATAACTAACACTAATAATTCACTCAAATTTCTAATTATAGTGTTTATATTAGTACTAGAGTTTCCAAATAATTACATACTTCCTCTAATTGTTGTAGCTTAGCGAATTAATATAATTGTTTGAAAATGTTTCACAACAATTAAATAGCTAGAGGAAAAAAATATTCCGGGATTTCGGTTAACCGTTCACTCAAAAATCATAACCGTACCGTTTAACCGTTAATTTAATTGGTTCGGTAACCATGGCGTTAAAACTTTTTTTTGTCGGTACGATAACCATCCATTTAGACCGATTTTTCTATTTCGGTTTTCAATGAACACCCCTAATTAAAAACCTACCCAAAGTTCAATTATGAAAGTACCCATACTAACACATGATATTAATATGTGTTGCCAATAGTTGCCAATAATAATGCCCCACATTTTTGTAACTTCATTCATGTTTTACCAATTATTGCATATGTGATCATCAAAGATAAAAATTTAGGTCCCATTCGTTATCATTTTTTGTTTTCAGTTTTTTTTGAAAATCAAAACTGGAAATAAAAAAAAAGTGGTTTTCACTTCTTAGTTGTCAGTTTTCAAAATCATCATATTCCCGATAAATTTGACTAATCTTTTATTCATTATAAGACATATATTATATTTCCTCCGTCCCATAATATAGTGCCTACTTCATTTTTGGTGGGTCAAACTTCAAAATCTTTGACCGAATATTCTCATTTGTATTATAAAAAAACATATTCATGTGGGATTTTGTTAGATTCATTTCAATGTGTAGTTTCATGATATTAACTTTTTATATTTTTTATTAATACGGAATTGAAGATATTAAAGGTCAAGGATACATCTTGAAGACCATGTAAAAAGAAACAAGCACTATATTATGAGACGGAGGGAGTATGACTTTGAAAATAAAAAAAAAAACCAAAAAATAGAAAACCACGGTAATATCGAACGGTACCTTAACCAACCATTACTGATTCACTGATAAAATATAAGTCCCACACTTAGAAATCAACATTATTATTGAGGGGTTAAGACATTAGACAAGCATGTGCCAACCCAATCACTACGACAGATATGTAAACAAAAGATGTCCCGCAAACATGTTTTTCTAACATGAATGTGTGATTCCTAATGACTGAATACTGATACATTGCCTAAAGTATTTTCAGAGAAGACCTACACTGGGTTGTACTGTGTAAATCGATCCTTTTCAACTTCTTATAATCATTTTCAGATTTGCCTGCTATCTATGAAATAAAAATTGATCAAAGACTTTCATATAATTATGGTAATAAAGGAATCAACGCCTTGGATTTTATTGCTTCTATTTCGAAAAACCATGTACAGCTAAAAAGCAAATATCTTCATGGTTTTGATGGGATGAAATTTTGCAAATTAAAACATTATCCAGCTTTCAAAAAAACTTGAATGTATCGAATTTACAATAATTTACAGTGCACTGAAAACCATATTTTATAGTCAGTTTTTATTTGATATAGTCTATTTTTATTTGATAAAATCATGTAGTTAATTTTCTAATATAGTCAATTTTCGTATAATATACTAGTCTTACATGCACGCAATGCGTGCGATAATGTGTGATAATAAATGAAGTAGAAAATAAAATTAATTGGGTAGAAAAACCGTCTTTACATTTTATTTTCTCAAAAAACTGATGTTCAATTTAAATATCCTACTTTTCCCTTTTTTTTTCATTCAAATGAAATAGTTAGTTATCCTCTCAATTTTTTTGGTGTCCCCCATGTGTTACCTTATATAATAGAGATTCAGTTTTTTTTTTCTTAATATATTCCGTTTTTATGTTATAAAGTCAGTTTGAGTGCATAATAAAGCTAGCCATAGAATTGCTCAAATTAAATATGGTCTGATCGACTCGTTTAGTTGGGTTGATTCACATAGAATGTTTCATTACCAAATGTTACAAGGACTAATGAAAGGGTACGTTTCTATGCTTGCTATATTTACATCTTAAAAGAAATTTAAAGCTAGGATTCTTCCAGGTACAATTAGGAAATCACTTTATTATTTTTATGCATATATAAGCTGATAAGATCGGATCTTATAAGTTATAAGCTTCTTAAGCGTTTACAAAGTTAGATTAGTCTAGAAGACTAAAACCTAATTTATTTTTAATTTCACTTGTACAAAAGTTAAGTAGCATTTTTATGATTTTTATCACTTGCATGCCATCTTTACAAACCTCTCAATTAAGCAATATACACTTTGGTAGGATGCTAAATAATAAGGCCATGTATATATGATGTACCCTTGCACATGCAACTTTCTAATTAGTGCTCCAAGCATTCAACTTTTTACACAAAGCAAATAATTTTTTGTGCGTTATTGAGAGCCTTTAACAGAAAAAACTTATATATTTAACCTATTTTTATTTTACTTTTTTTATATTTTTGATAATGCAAATTTTTGCATAGTTTAAACAGGAGCGGGGCAAAAATAGGCAAAAATAACGGGGCCTATATAATTTTCTTAAGCCCTTCATTTGTAGTTCAAAAAAGATAGAAGTATAAGACTCGTGTTTAAATGTTTAAACAACAAAACTTTGATGAATTTCATGTTCTCATTATTTATTCTCTTGCACTTTTATTACTAATCCAAATGTTTTTCTTTCGTCTTTTCTTTAAATAATTAAAAATAAATATATTTTGGGACTCTTATATTTTGGAGGTCCTATTCTATTACCGTGACTGTATGGGTCAAAACCACCCTTGGTTTTTTTTTTTTTTGGTGTTTGCACCCGGTTCACCCTTCGGGCTACATCCGGATCGAGGCCAAGTTCGGGGTGGTTAGGTTCCATTCCTCTCCCAAGGGTGTTGCGGGAATTCGAACACGGGTCCGTCCTACCAAAATCAGTCCCATCACCACTGAGCCAACACTTACTTGGTAAACCACCCTGTATTTAAAGCACGGAGGGAGACACATAAACCTTCTAAAGTAGTACTACTATGTTTTAAGCACAATAATGAAATAATGAATTAAGCTGGCCCAACCGTAAAGCAAGGGAGTATTTTAACTTACCCATCATGTGGGCCACTTATGAATAATGATCATCTTGTAAAAAGAACTTATTAATTTGAGCTGGAAAATTAGTGACTATGTTGCAAAGTAAAGATTACGGACCGTGTAAAATGAGTTGGAAGTATGCATGCAAGAATCTGAAGAAAAGAAAAGGGGGATAAAAGACAAAGGAAAAACCTTTTTTAGGATTCCAAATTGCAAAAAGCCAATATGCCATACATAATCATCTTTTTTTCACCTTTGGCTTAATTGAGCAGGTAATAGAATAATTTTTGTAGCACTTTGCTTTTTTTTTTTTTCTTCTCTCCAGGTAGTGTACTGTATAGCAGCATCCGAAGTTCCATATATACACTTGATATCTTGATGATACTCGAACTGTTCCCTCAAACAAAAATATATACTTCCTCCGTTTTTTTAGATGTTACACTTTTCAAATCACGGACTCCTAGGTAATTTTTGTATTGGAGAGAGATAGAGAGAATGGAAAACAAAAGGGTCCCATGTGAACATGTGATAGGAGAGAGATAGAGAGAAGTTATTACCCAAAATAAAAGTGTAACATCTAATTTAAAACTTCCTAAAATAGAAAGTGTAACATCTAAAAAAAAAACGGAGGAAGTACTTTTTTTTTTTAAAGAAATTTTATTAATTGAAGGTCAAACGACATTTATAATAGGTATTAAAGAAAAACAAGATACAATTAAATAAGGTTAAATCTAATTTATCTTCGAAAAAACTAAAATAAACCAAATCGAGTAATACAGCGCAGCTCCCTTGTATTTACTGAATCAAGCCGCTATCAATGAGGAAGTCTATCATTCTGACATAGTTTGGGATGAGTATTCTTGATCGAGCTATGTTGTCAGACTCTCCTCACAACACCCCTGCCACACCATCACATCTTCGCTCCCCTCCCCTTCACTCCTCGCAGCCGCCCAATGACAATGCCCAATTCGAGCCCAGAAATTCGAAAATCGACGGAGGTGGGGGGAGGGGAGCGAAATTCGACAAGTGCGGGGGAGGAGAGCAATATTCGGCGGGGTGGGGGGAGGGGAATGAAAATTTACGAGGATGGGAGGAGGGGAGCGAAATTCAAGTGGGGGTTGCGAGGGGGTGCTGCAGGGGTGTGGGCGGAGGTGGGGGAGGGGGTCGGGGTGGTGGGGGAGTGGGTGGTGGGAGGATGAGTTAGGGTTAGGATTTGAGATTAGGATTAGAGTTAGGATTTGGCTTAGGTTTAGATCAATTAATTAGGACTAGAGAGAGGATTAGGAGTTAATGATTAATGAACGTCAACGTCGTTAGTCATTAAGGGTAAGTGGTGTATTTTTGGAAAAGTGGAGGGTATACAGTGAATTTGGAAAGTTGAAAAGGTATATGATGCAAAAATAATTGTTAGAGGTATATGGTGAAAAAATCGTATAAATAAATATTATTAAGGTTATACACTTGTATTGTATTGCAGGTTGTACTGATTTGATACTCCTTTAGTCTCTTCATTTGGATTTAATAGACACGATAATGTTTTGGAATTTATATAGAAAATTTTCACATTTCTAATATATGGTTAATCTTCTTAATAGAAATATATTATTTGAAGTCACAAACACAAAAGAAAAAAAGCTCAACTACTATAAATGGTCATTTTTTGAGTTCCCTCCTCAACTGAATAAAAAAAAAGTTAAAAACAAATGAATAAATGGTCATTCATCTTAATTTTGTAACTTTATCCTACATGTTTAAGTAGGTAAAACGAAACATTTTGAACATTATTGTTTGAATATCTACTAATTTAAGACGAATTCAGTAACAATTAATAAAACAGCCCTTTAATACACCATATATCCTAATTTAACCTAAAACAATAGTACTTCTATAGTAACCTCGTATTTAACTTTTGTAGCTAGTCATCTTTCTTTTCTTTTTTTTTTTGAAAGAAAAGGGATTTCATTAATATTTTGCCAAACGGCACTTACAAGTCATTTCTGAAAAACATAAAATTCTAATAGAAATACATATCACCCTAGAAATGTAAACATCGCAGATTTGACTTAATTTTGCCTTAATAAAAATCTTCATCTGAAGCAATGCAATCTGTGAGTTCGCTCAGATTCGGCATACGATCTGCAGATGCGGAAATTTTGGGATGAACGTACTCCAATAGTCTTCCATAATTTTACAGAAGTTGTGAAACCCTAATTCTTCATGTTGAATCTCGAACTTCAACCAATGAGAATAATCACTACAAAAAAAAGCTCATATAGCAACGGATTTTTGGCGACGGATATATATCCGTTTCTAATTTAGAGACGGAATACTGATAATCCGTCTCTAAATTTATTTCGAGACGGATTTTTAAAATCCGTCCCTAAATTAGAGACGGATTTTAAAATCCGTCTCTAAATTAGAGACGGATCTCTAAAATCCGTCTCTAAGTTAGAGACGGATGACGGATTTTAGAGATCCGTCTCTAATTTAGAGACGGATTTTAAAATCCGTCTCTAATTTAGGGACGGATTTTAAAAATCCGTCTCTAAATTAAAGACGGATTTCTAAAATCCGTCTCTAACTTAGAGACGGATTTCTAAAATCCGTCTCTAAGTTAGAGACGGATTCTAAGAATCCGTCTCTAAATTTCATTATGAATATTTTATTGCGGTTCTTTAATTTAGGGACGGATTTTAAAAATCCGTCTCTAAGTTAGAGACGGATTTTACAAATCCGTCTCTAAATTAGGGACGGATTTTTAAAACCCGTCTCTAAATTTAGATATGATTATTTTATTGCACATCTTTAATTTAGGGACGGATTTTGAAAATCCGTCTCTACATTAGGGACGGATTTAAAATCCGTCTCTAAATTAGGGACGGATTTTTGAATCCGTCTCTAAATTAGGGTTGGATTGTTGAATCCGTCTCTAATATTTTTTCGACATATTACCAATATTGTGTAGAGAAGTATACAAGTTGTATTTGGCGTAGTTGGTTGGAGCTTCTTCTCGTTTCTTTGAGGTCACAAGTTCGATTCCTACGAACAGCGATTCTTGCGACTGTGCTTTCCCTTGTAGAGCTGAACCGGGTTTACTTAAGGGATATTCCAAAATGATAATGAGATCAACTTGAACTAGGTAGGGAATTAGGTGATTAAATATAATCATGATAATATTAGGAACTATCGTGTTATTAATTTCGTTTATATATTTTTCATCTTTTCAGCGAATTTAGAGACGGATTTTCCAAATCCGTCTCTAAACTTAGAGACGGATTTTCAAAATCCGTCTCTAAGATTAGAGACGGATTTCCAAAATCCGTCTCTAAGATTAGAGACGGATTTCCAAAGTCTCTAAGCTTAGAGACGGATTTCCAAAATCCGTCGCTAAACTTTAGAGACGGATTTTGGAAATCCGTCGCTAAACTTTAGAGACGGATTTTGGAAATCCGTCTCTAACTCGAATTAGCGACAAGGGTTTTAGAGAGGGACAATATCCGTCTCTAAGCCCATATAGCGACAGATTTGACCTATTTAGGGACGGATTTTGTCCGTCTCTAAATGGACTTTTTTTTTGTAGTGAATTTCTCATACCTAAAAACAAAAAAACCATACTCACAACTCCCATAGGGGAGAAGGAGACACTAGTAGAATAAATGTTATTTGCTGCGGTGATATTGCTGCGGTTTTACCTATACGCAGTAATATAACACGAAAAAAAAAAGAAAAAATAGAAATTGACAATATTGCTGCGGTTCCCGCCCAAAACCGCAGCAATATTGCCCAACGGATTAATTTTGAACAAAATGTGGAGCCCAGACCAGCTAATATTGCTGCGGTTTCCACGTAGGACCGCATCAATATATTAAAAAAAACATTTTTTTAATATATTGCTGCGGTCCTACGTGGAAACCGCAGCAATATAAAGGCTTTATATATATTAATCGGTCAAATAGCAACATTTTTTTACAAAACCCTAAATCTAACCAAAAAGCCGCGCCTCCCTCCTTCTTCCCCCCCCTCCCTCTCACTCCTAATCCTTCCTCTCTCATTTTCGCAGATCTGCATTCTCTCTCCTTCACCCTCCTGCTTTCTCTCTCTTTCACCCTCTACCCTTAACCCTCCTGCATTCTCTCTCGTCTTTCTTCGCCGAAAATACACGGCCTCTATGTCCAGTATCTTCGCCGGAAATACACGGCGACATTCGTGGCTCGCGTAGACGCTATCGATAGTCTTCGTTCCCTCTATCGTTCCACCGCTCGCGAAATACATGGCCTTTATCGTTCCACCGCTCGGAAAGTCGTCGCTCAGTCCGAAGCCCCCACAAGTCGCCGTCGCTCAGTGCGAAGCCTCGCCGTCACTCAGTGCGAAGCCTCGCCGTCGCTCAGTGCGAAGCCTCGCCGTCGCTCAGTGCGAAGCCTCGTCGTCGCTCCGTGCGAAGCCTTGCCGTCGCTCACTCCGAAACCTCGTCGTCGCTCAGTCTGAAACCTTGCCGTCGCTCACAATTCGAGACCTCGCCGCTGCTTTCTTTAGATCTGATTTTTTTTTTCCTTTTTCCAGTTTTTTCATTTGTATTCAGATATGATTTTTGATCTCTTTTCCGTTTTTTTTTTATAAATTATGTTAGTAGCAGAGTTATTGATAAATTAGTTTAATTTTGGTTTTTGATGCTGATTTCATTTTTTAGATCTAGTTTGGTTATTGATGCTGATTTATTTTTTAGATCTGGGTTGATTATAGTTTCAATTGCCTTTGCTCGTTTTTTTTTCTGTTCTTTTTATTTTTTTAAGAATATTTTTTTTACCTGTTTAGTGTATATTGCTGCGGGTCCTAATATATAAACCGCAGCAATATTACCTTTTTGTTTTTTAAATTATAATATTGCTGCGGTTTTGGGCTAGAAACCGCAGCAATATTACGTGTTAAACAGGTAAAAAATTATAATATTGCTGCGGTTTGGCCTAAGAACCGCAGCAATATTTGAAAATATTGCTGCGGTTTAAAACCGCAGCAATATTATTATTACCTATTGCGGCGCCCTTAATTGCTGCGCGCCCAAAAACGCAGCAATAGGGCATTTTTTAACCGCAACAAATAGCATTTATTCTACTAGTGAGATTTCCAAAACAGAAACTAAAAACCCCATAAAAGGGTTTGAGAAAATCTCATAAAGAGATACTAATTTATTGAACAAAACAAGAAAATGAACTAAAAACTGAAAATAAAAGGGAAAAATAAAGGGGCTTACCATGGATGAAAACATCCATGACAGCCCCCTATTGATGAAGAAGGGGTAAGGGAGGCTAGGGTTTTAGAGAGAGAAAAGGAGATCATCAGAGGAGAGGCTAGGTTTGGAAAAGGGGGATCCTGTTTTATTTTAGTCATCTTAAAACACCTAATAGTTAGTTGGAGCTCAAGCACCTGCCTGAAATGCCAATACTAATATCTAATTCTTCTATTTGTTAATAGATGCATCATATTAACTAGTCACACTTGTCGATGCACAACTTTAACCCTTGAAATATCAATCATGTATTACTAAAATTTATAAAAATATAATATTTTGGAAAATATTTAAGAGATTAACCCCAAGAACAATCAAAATAATGACATTTATCTTTATAATAGTAATTAAATATAATCTAAAGTTAAAATTCAAATAGTGTAAAAACTAAATATGATGCATTTTCTATTAAGATACAGAGGAAGTATTTTAGTAGCAATTTTTTTTTTTTGATGAGGGAATAACTATTTATTGATTAAGTAACAAAACATAATTACCCTAAAAGATAGTAACAAAATGTAATTACAATAGGATATGCTTCTAATTATTAGTAGTAATTAAGTGTGCTATGTGTTTCATCAATCATTATTACGTACCGTTGCCGCCTAATTCTTAGGAGTAATATTTAAATTAAGGAATTTATTAGGATTGTCATGTGAATAATCCTTAAACCACGGGTAACAATCTGTCTTTATCATGTGTGCACCACAAATTTATAAACTAATTCACTGTACTTATTCAGTATTCATCCCTTCAACGGAAAAACTAAGATTAGACTACAAGATCCTAAGAGATTAAACATTTAAAATCATCTTGGTAATATAAACATTGAGTAATTTTATTTACTACTATACTAGTAGAATTTTACTTATTGTCAGGCTTACTCAGAGATTTTAATCACAAATTTTGTCACTCTATGAATATATAATTGATGAAAGAACTTTTATCTTTTAGTTAAGTTTATTTTTATAACTAGTTTATATACAAAATAACTTTAGAAATAAACCGGAAGGACTGAGATAGTATTAGGGATTAATTCTCTCATATTTCAACTTTAAAGTTTTTTCTTAATTTAATCATCTTACCTTATTTTTGTGGAGAATCATCTAGTATAATATCTATATAAAAATATTAAAAGTCATTACTATCAAGTATCAAAGGAACAGTGAGCTTCTAATACACATGTTTATAATCTCATTTAAAAATATTAACAATACGTAGATACTCGGATTCAAACACATAAAACTTAGAAATAAAATGTGAGAGTCGTTTAACCACTAATTTACTATAATTTCAATGCTTAATATTTCAAAGTAAAACATAATAAAATCATATAATTATATCTAACACTTTTATTGAATAATAACATTCTCTTACCCTAATTTCATTAAAGTTATTTTTTATTCTCTAATTTGTTCTAAGTTTCTTTAAACAATTTATCATGACATAGCGTCCATTTTCCAATTTTGCACTAAATAAATTATTGCGAAAAAAACTAATAAAATGATTAAAATCAAGTATGAAATTTATGATTAATAATATTTGATAACTGAAATTGATTCGAGACATCACACGGACCAATATACTACTTCCTCCGTCCCATAATATAGTGCTTGCATTCCTCTTTGGGTGTCCCAAAATGTTGTGCCTATTTCTTTTTTATCAATTTGTTTGGACTAAATTATCCTTCATTTCTACATGAAACTTTCCAAAATATCCCTACTTTCTTTTAAAATATGTGCCTCTATTTATTGTTTTACACCATTTCAAGGTATATTTATTGCTCTTTCATTTTATTTTAAAGGAAAAAGAAGAAAAGAACTAGTTCCAAGACAAAAATACCCAATAAACATTTACTTAAATATATATTTTTGTGAAATCCCTAAAACTCTTTCCATTTTCCTTAATTCTTGTGAAAAATGAGAAGTGAGCATTATATTATGGGACGGAGGGAGTAAATAAAAACAAACCATTAATCTTCTATCCTCTCTCACTCACAAGAAAAGGAAAGTAAAATTATTAATAAAGCACTAAATTTTTAAAAAGGTGAGAGAATCCCAAAATTTTTCTTTATCAATAATAACTATAATAATTCTCAATATGCTTGTTACTAGATCTAGTTTGGGACAATGAGTACAAAATTTCTAATAAAATTATTGGATACTGCAGGAAGCATCGGATTCGCCTTGAGGTGAGAGTTAGAAGTTGGCGTTACGTACACATATTACATACATTCTTCTTTTGGTTTTGACATAATCCAAGATTGATACTAATATCAAAGATTAGTACTATGTACCAACTAAAATTTTAAAAAATATAATAACATAAAATGCTAGTAAATTAAATTGGAAATTCCAGTTAACGTTGTTGGAATTGTGTGTTATATATATATTTTTAGGAGAACAGTGCACGTGTGTAGGCGTGTAGCCATGCATGCATGTCGATTTTCCCTTGTTATTCCAAAATCTTATTTAAAAATTTACTCTTATTTTTGTTAGACCTTAAAATATTAATTATACTACTTGTTAGTTGTTTCTTTGTTCTGCTTATAAATCTATAGGTGAGACTGTGAGAATTTCAGACATTACACTTGTTGTAATGTGAATAACAATTGAGGAAGAAATGAAGATTTGTGCATGCACACAATGGAAATATTTTTTTTTTAATTAGGAAAGGTAATTGATTCGAAAACCAACTCTTATTATGCTACTAGTCTGTAGGACACCACTCAAAAAATTGGGTACAAGTTAAGGCTAAATAACCCATAATTAAATGCCAACATATTGTTGGAATGAGGATTCGAACACTGGACAATACTCTAGAATTCGAAGTGGTACTACTATGACAATGCTACCACCTCTTTTATTTTCAAATGAAAAATTTCTATTCACTAGCAAGACTATGACAAATAACCATTAGTGGAGCATATCAACTTACTAGCTACTACTATGTTGAGCCTGACTTAGGCTATGTGTAATGAGAGAATATTTAAGAATTGAATTACTACCCCAGCCCATGTAAAGTTATTTGTTGCAAATTTTACCAATATGCAATTATTATTGTAGTACTTCCTTCGTTTTTATTTGTTCTTCTTAATATTTAATTTGTTCTTTCTATATATATATATATATATAACATAGGAAAGGAGGAAGTAATTAATTTCAAACAGTATAGAGAAGTAGCATTTAAAGGTTCACTATCTGCTTATAAATGACATAAAAATTGTGTTTGATTTAAATCTTTTTATTAACATTTAGAGAAGAGAATGGTAGCAAGTACCTTATTTTGGGAGAAGATATAAATGTTAGATCAAGCGTTAAAAAAAATCCTCTACATTAGAGAAATGAATATGTTTTATACTACATACTTTCAAAATTAAATATGTTTGTCTAAATCAAACATTTCTAGCTAATTAATACGATTTTCAAATTTTGTTTAGAAATAAACTTGTTTATTATCTAATTCAAACAATTAACAACTAGACCTTTAATTATTAATTTCCAACTAAACTTATAATTAACCAAGGGTTACCAAATTGAGATTAATTTATGTAATTAATTAATAGAAAAATATGCATTTTCAATACTTACTTGATCATCATAAACATCCTAGAAATCAAGTTACATTCTTTCAAATCAAAAATCATCTTTCTTTGTGAGAGATTTCACAAAAAAAGAAAATACTCCAAAAGAATCAACTTAAATTATTTCAATTTTTTTTTTTTATAAGGGGCCATTATTTGACTCCTCTTTAAACCCAAATTTAATTTTATACTTATTTTTTAATTCCTTATTGGAAATTAATACCCACCACTCCCAAAAATCACATGATTTCTGCCACTCTTTTGTGTACATCTCTCCCCACATCCCCAACCCTATTCATCATCACACTACAACAAAAAAAATCAGATTTAATCCCCCCAAAGCACTACTTTTTCTCTTACTATTATTATTATTATTATTATTATTATTATTATTATTATTATTATTATTATTATTATTATATATATATTTAATTAATCTTAATTTTTCCTTAATTAATCACCCAATAAAATCACTTAACTCTTCATCATAAGATGCTATTTTTCCATCCCTACTACAAGAACTTTCCCACCACCTAACCCTTCCTTTATTTTTCTTCTTCTTAAAACTTTAGCCTCAACTCAACTATCATTTTACCCTCTAATGGACTGAAACAAACAAGCCCTTAACAACAACAATGGCAAAAACCTTATTATCTTCTCACTTCAACAAATTCTTTTTCTCTCTCCTCCTCCTCCTTCTTCATGTTGGTTGCTTCTTCTTTCCATCTTCTTACAACAACAATAAAAACAATGATAATAATCTAAATTATCACCCAACAAAGAAAAGAAAATCATCCAATATTATTCATAATAATAATAATCTTTCTCCTAAAAAAGCTTTTTCTTCTTCTTGGTGTTTTCTTAAGAGAGTTTTCTCTTCATCTAAACGTACCAAACAAACATGCCCTACAACTCCACCTACTACTACTACAACAACGACGACGTTTTCTTCTCCTAGATCATCTCAACATTATGTCATTATTTCGAATGGTAATGATGATTCGGACCTCAACCGCCGCCGCGAAAGCGGCGATCCGGGTCGAGGTCCGAGCTCGAATGTTCCCTATGGGAAAACCCTTTTTTGCCCCTTCGCAATGATATATTTCCTTGTCCTTGTTGTGGGGAAGTTTTTCAGAAGCAGAATTTATTAGAACAACATCAGTCTATGAAACATGCTGTTTCGGAGCTTAGAGATGGTGATTCGGGTAAGAATATTGTTTGGATTATATTTAATACTGGGTGGACTGACAAAAATAATCTTCCTAAAATTCACCGCATTCTGAAAATTCATAACTCCCAAAAGATTCTCTCGAAATTCGAGGATTTTCGTGAAGTTGTGAAATCTAAGGCCGCGCGTGGGGTTTCACGCGCTGCTGTTAGTGGTGCTGTGGCGCGGCGGGATGAGAGGTGTATCGTCGACGGGAATGAGCTGTTGAGGTTTCATTGCACGACGTTTCTTTGTGGGCTGGGGCAAAATGGTAATTCGGCTTTGTGTAATCAGGTTTATTGTAGCGCGTGTGGGATTATTCGGGCCGGGTTCTCGCCAAAGTTGGATGGGATTTCCACTTTTGCCACTAGTTGGCGCGCTCATGAGGCGATCCCGGGTGACGTGGAGGCCGAGTTTGCATTTATGAACGTGAAGCGGGCCATGCTTGTTTGTCGGGTCGTGGCGGGTCGGGTTGGGTGTGACCCGATGGTGGCTGATAAGGAGGATTCAGGATTCGACTCGTTGGTTGGTCGGAACAAAATGGGTTTGGGTAAGGTAGACGACGAAGAGCTTCTTGTTTTCAACCCGCGAGCAGTGCTCCCTTGTTTTGTGATTGTGTACTCGGTGTGACCCGGATTAGTTATGTTAGTCGGATCGGGTTTGAGTCGGATAAATTATACTAGTTTGATCTAGGTGTTGAGTAGTCTAGTTTACTGATTGATATCACGTGGAGGACACGTGAGGTCATATGATGCTAGATGATAAAGTTTGTTTTAGTTTAATCTGGTTGGAACTTGGTTGACAAACCATAACTAACTCACTTGTAATTTGTAAATATTTTTCTAGTACTATATTTTTGTTTTCAATCTAGTGTCATTATGTGAGTTTGCTGTGTGCTACTTAGAAAATTGGCAGTTATTTTCTGTAAGGTTAGAAATTTTGCAATTTTGCTAAGAAATTACATCTAGGTTTGAAAAGCTTCAATTGGATTTTAAATAGAGATAAAGGTAGGGAAGATATAAGTTTAATTTGGTCATGGTATTAGTTCATTTATGCACTTTTGATAGCATTTTGATTTGTAATAATTTTAGTAATACCATATATATTGTTTGTTAGAGAAAATGAGATGAGATCCCTTGTAGAATTTTGTACTTTATTTTCACTACTCTCCTTACTTATCTTATTAGACTTAAATAATTGAGTACATTTTCCAAGATTTATATAAAAAAGAAAATCAAGAAATAATAGTTTGTGTTGCATCTTCTTGTCTATTATTTCAATTAGCTATAAATAGTATTGTACAAGTGTGGAGAATAATTGTGTTAACCTATCTGGTTAGCCCTGACATTCAATATAATGTGGAGAATAATTGTGTTAACCTAAACCACATTCAAAATTATTACATATTAATATAATAATATATATATATATATATATATATATATATAGGTTTACAATACAGGCCTATGACTAGTTAAAGACTATTCTATCCTTTTACATATAATGTTATCTAATAAGTATAAAAGATAGTTGAACTAACCCAAGAAAATTTCAAGTTTGAGTTCTTTGTATGTGAAATTAATTTGTAATGATGTGTATATATATTGTGTTACTGGGTCGAAAACTTGTACAAGTTAATCTAATCCAACTACACAAGCAAGATCATTTGAGAGTGGGAGGAAAGGTAAGAGAATCCCAGGCCATCCCCAAAGTACCTCTAGTAGACAATATTATGTGC
The DNA here is from genome assembly GCF_026745355.1 of Beta vulgaris subsp. vulgaris. Taxonomy (NCBI): domain Eukaryota; kingdom Viridiplantae; phylum Streptophyta; class Magnoliopsida; order Caryophyllales; family Amaranthaceae; genus Beta; species Beta vulgaris. The sequence continues at coordinate 56,820,413 of NC_079208.1, read as the reverse complement.
AATGCAAAAAGTTTAATAATATAATAATATATCAAACCAATACATGGCGTGTCTACTATGAAATGAATACATGCAAAAAGTTTAATAGATCATTTGATAGTTCTGATCATATGTTCATATCTAGTGCCTAATTTTTATTGAAATAATTAATCTTTCTCTAAGGGATAGCTTTTATAGATGAAATGTCTCAATTAGTTAATTAGCATCTAGAGATTTTACAAGGGAACATAGAAAAAATGATATACAAAAATTCATTAGGTCATAGTAAAATTCTTTTCTTCAAGAAATGATTAATCTCTCATAGTGCCATCCAATTTCCGACATGAAACGAATGAAACATCGATTAAAGGTAGTGAATAGTACTAGATTCTCCCTTTTCATCGTAATTTCTAGGAGAAATCAAGCATCTAACGTTAGTACATCAACAAGAAAACAATCCTTATTAAGCAAAAGTCAATTCTCTTCCTGTTGTGATTAGTCTACCCCTCCCAATAGCTTTAGGAACAATCAATAATGAACTTAGCGAGAAATGCTCATATAGAACTAAGTTAAGAATCACTTTGTGTTCAATATAGTTAGGCTATAATTGTAATACCCGACTCATAAGAAGCTGAGTCTATCGTCTACAAATGTGTATCCAGTGCCAACAATTGTCCTCAATAACCAACACAAATTCTTCCAGCATATTTTATCCTCACTCAGGCCACAACCGAGAAACTTCACAGAAGGTCACCCATCCTTGGCTACTCCCAGCCAAGCATTGATATTCCCTGGTTGGACGTTGGTCCGACCGGTGGGGGGCTTAATATCAAATCACACAAAGCGACGCTTAATTGTATATTAACTAAGAAAATGAACGCCCTAAAAGAAAGATGCATCTTGTGAATGAATAGTCTGCTCACTCTCTTTAAAGCAATCGTGAGAAGTGTTAAACTACACCCCTACTTAAGGAACAACAATGCCCTCGTTGCGTCTGAGGACTCCACATATTCGACCACAACAATATATTCTCGTATGTACACCAAAAGCTACTAGCCTACCACAATCTTGATTTGTGATTACATAGTCAATTTGGCTACATTTCACAAACACATGAGCCTAAATCCATTATACAATTTGCCTTTATCTTATGAGCATAATAACTTATCTTTAATTAACCCAACTACAATCCAACTATGTAGGACATTTTAGCAATAATAACATATGCAACCACTCAACACGAGAGAGAAAAAGCACCCAAAATCAACGCTAATTTAGGCATCACTAATCCGCGGCCCGGAAACATTGATTTCATTTCACCTGCTTTATCTATACTTTGACTGCGAACGAAAAAGAAGAAACCCTCAATTCTTTATTCTTAGACAAAAAAAAGTGTGAAACCACAAGATTTTTCAAGGATAAAAAGAAGTGAATAAAATCTTATGAGAAAACACCACTAGAATTGAGTTCCCCCACAACTGAACAAAGGGACATCACATTATTATTTTACTAAAAAAGGAGTTTGAACTCATACTTAGCTTCACCAGTACTTAAATCCGTGACTCTGTTGTGAAGGCATGGCATGTACAGTAAACATGTTGAGAACATTGACTATAAAGGGTAATTGATTTGTATGTTTCACGTACATAAATCTAAATAATGTCTAATGCAAATAGTCGATCGGCTGAATTATCGAATTAGATTGATTATATATAAGAAGCGTATTTGACATATTGATATAAAAATATCTATGACGATATTATATAAAACAACTATTGTAAGTGTTGAATCCTATTGGTGCACATGTGAGTGTCGCACATTGGAGAAATATGAGAGACTAAACCACTCTATAAGGTTTGAAGTTACTCCTTCTATCACCAATTGGTTTCACCAATTGGTTTTAGAATGGAACCTCCTTGGGCTTGTAAGGGGACTAAATCTCCTCCTCCTTATTGGGTTACGCAGGCCCACTTCTTATAATCTGAAATTAACATGGTATCAGAGTCCAGGTTGTGGGTCTCTTCTAAAACTGGGTCTTTCCTTATAAAGCAACTGGGTAAGGGCAATTTATAAGCTTTGGAGAACAACATATGATAGCTTAGTGGTTTTGGCGTCACATTCGGGACCGAGATCGAGTCTCACTCCTTTCAAGGAGGGATCCCTAATTGGTTAATTTTCCTCTCCTTGCAATTAAGGGACTTCATCTTACATTTTTTTAAAACATATATATAAAACAACTATAATGTCAATGTAGGAGTGAGTGACTATTACAACATTATTTTATCTTTTTAGTAGTTGAATAACTTTTATTACTAGTTGATATCAAAGATAATATCTCCATACGATATATTTGTCTCTAGATCGATACTTTTGAAATTAGTTAATATGAGTCCAAGCCTTCATATGAATACCTCAAAGTAGACCTGATCAACTCCAGCCCGACTGATATTTGGGTGGGTTTGGGCAGATTTTTTGGGCTCCAATTTTGCTTTGGATCGGGATTTGGGCATGCAAAAAACGACTTTTAGTTTTTTTTGTCCCGTCTCGATTTTGGCCTGAAAAGTCCGCTCGTTTTGGCCTGAAATAGCGGGTTTTAGGCACAAAAATTTGACCTGAAGCTCGACCTAATCAATGGATAATTTTTTTAGGCCCGACCCAGTCCATGATCACTTCTACCTCAAAGGAAAGAATGACCACCACCCTGTGAGTTGTGACACTAAAGATGTGTAATTAAAAGAGTAAAGCATAGTTATAGTAATTTAAAATGGTCCTTTGAATATAATGTCGCCTGTTATTTAAGGACGGAAAGAGCTCCATCTTTCCCTTTTGGCCGCCCTGGCTTTTATATCATAGTAGTTGTTTGACAGTGGTATAAATATCGTGTCACTAATTTTAGCATCGTATCTAATTATTGGTGGTGGTATCTTCAATAGCTCACCCCCCTAGAATATTGCACAAATTTAGTATCCAAAGATAGATTTACTTTTTTTTTAATAGTAAAATTAATTCATAATAAAAAGTCATACGACATCTACATAAGCAATCGAATCAAACAAATACATAAGTTGAATCAAACAAAAATTTCCTTCATAAAAACTACGATCGTCAAACAAATCTTGCAATGTGGAACATCTCTCGCTTATATGCTGGAAAATACAGCCTTTTGGAGAGACAATCTAACGATCCCTTGTAGTCGTGAGGATGATTTCCGTCGGATTCATCTGACCGTATTCGAAAAATTGATAACCTTTGTGATCCCGCATAATTCTTCACCAACAAAAAAAATTTCACGACAATCCATT